>NC_081408.1:733193107-733497214 GCF_030272615.1 Cryptomeria japonica | reverse complement strand
CATCTCCAACACTGAAAGTATGCTAATTCAACATGTTTACTTAGTATGATAGGACCAATTATGGACCTGTTATGTCATGATAGCATAATAGGTCCCATTATGCCATTACATTGCATAATAGGTCCATAGTTGGTCCTATTATATCATGCCATGGAATAATAGGACCTATTATGCTATCATGGCATAATAGGTCCTATTATGCCATGACATTGCATAATAGTCCACCTATTATGCCATCATGGCATAACAGGTCCATAATAGGACCTATTAAGCCACAACATGACATGATTTTCTCGAATTTCCAACTTCATCATCTAATTCCTCTCCAACACTAGAACTATGCTAATTCGACATGTTTACTTAGTATGATAGGACCAATTATGGACCTATTATGCCATGATGGTATAATAGGTCCTATTATGCCATGACATTGCATAATAGTCCACCTATTATGCCATCATGGCATAACAGGTCCATAATAGAACCTATTAAGCCACAACATGACATGATTTTTGTGAATTGCCAACTTCATTATCTAATTCATCTCGAACACTGAAGTACTAATTTTACATGTTTACTTAGTATGATAGGACTAATTATGGACCTATTATGTCATGTCATGGCATAATAGGACCTATTATAACATGTCATTGCATAATAGGACCTATTATGTCATGACGACATAATAAGTCATATTATGCCATGACATTGCATAATAGGTCTATAGTTGGTGTCCTATATTTTTTGGCTAGGATTTTTATAAAGTTATAAATATCCTATGTATCATTTAACATATCCACACCTAAAGGATTTGGTCTTGCATAAAAATTAAAAAAGAGATAAAAGTAAACATAATTATTTTATTCATGGGTGAAAACAATTTTTATAACACCTTGGACAAGTACCATGATGAAGACCAAATTCTTGCATCATGTATAATCTATTTTTTAAAAGTACCCTATTTGGGATGCAAAATTCATCTTCTGTTAACAAAGTAATCAATTAGAAACAAGGGAAATCACGAATCCCTATCCTAATCAGAATTTAACAAACAATACAATTAAATAACACAACCAAGTAAAATAGGAATTATAGATGAAATCAATAAAAACTCCCTATTTCATGACTGTGTAGAACTTCCATTGCTCTTCTCCTCTTTTTGGTATGATGGCTCTCAGATATTGCGCTGGTAACCTGGAAGTGACACAAAGATTCAGAGTTCGTGATTCAAAATAATTTTCCAAGATTGAGGAGGATTGAAAATGGAGATTGGATGCTCAATTTATAGAAAATTGGAACAAAATGATCAAGAGGTGTGAACTCAGGTGAGCTCAAATGAAAATTGATAGTTGAACTACTGATTGTAGGAGTGAAACTCAATAGATTGAATAGATTAATTGAGTTAACTGATTGAGAAAAAGCTGACTGAGGGAAGAAAAAGAATGATTGGTGGAAATAAAGAGGCTGACAAAGAAAGCTTAATTTAGAAAAAGCTAACTGAAAGATGGAAACAGAGATTGGAGAGATAAATGATTTAAATAATTAATTGATTGAATTAATTAATTTAGCACGTGCTTGCATTTAGATTTAGATTATTAATTTAATATTTGCATGAGATATTATTAAAATAATTGAATTTATTAATTCAATTTAGCATTTGAATATATTTAGAACTTGACTTTGATTTTCAATTTGGTTTTTGAAATCATGCACATGTATTTGAATTTCGAAGAAATTAGAAGAATATGAAATTAAATGAAATTAGAATTTGGGGATTTGGAGTTGAAGAATTAATTAGCTAATTAAATAATTTAAAGAAACTATTTAATTATTTATAAATGGAATTTAATTAAATAATAAAGATTATTTAAATTAAAGGATTAAATCACAATTAATTAAATAATAAATATTTAATGAATATTTAGAAGAGGGTTGAATGATTAGATGATTAGAGATAGAAATTGAATAATTAGTAATTTATTTAAATAATAAAGATTATTTAAATTGGGGAATTAATTAGAATTAATTAAATAATAAATATTTAATTAATGTTTAGAAAATGATTAAAATGACTAGATGATGATAGAATAGAAAATAGAATAATTAGTAAGATTATGAGGAAATATGAAATTAGAAGAATAAGATTAATTCAATTAATTAAATAATAAAGATTATTTAACTAATTAGATGAATAATTAGTACATGATCAATCAGATAGTTTTAGGTGTCTACATTTGCCCCTCTTTGAGACAAAGTCCAAATGACATTGTTTCAAAGAAAATGAAAAAAAATTTGCCCCAATATGCCCTGGTGATACTTAGGGTGTAATGTTTGCCCCTCTTTGAGACAAAGTCGAAATGATATTGTTTCAAAGAAAATGAAAAAGTTTCTAACCCAGTATGCCTCGGTGATACTTAGGGTGCAATGCCCCCTCGAGAGATTGTTTGTGCATTAAAGATATGAATGATCTCTCAAAAAAAAAGAAGAATGTGAGATGAAAGGATAGAAGAATGGTTAGTTGATAGAAATAGGTGATATGAAGATGATATTGAGATAGAATATGAGAGAATAGATTGATGAAAGAATGAAATAGAATAATGAATTAGAAGCGATTGAAGATGATTTAGAAAGAGATGACGAGAAAAGAATCATCAAACTAGCAATAAACATATGAGATGATAATGGGAATGAAATTGAAAGAATCATGAACCTGTGTAACATATTTTAATGCATCAATCTATATTCATCACTGAGCCTTATTATTGAACAATGAAGCTTAGCACATCAGGGTATAAGGAACCAAGATGCAAAGATATCTCATTGAAGAAACAAACACGTAGCAGACAATTAGCAAACAAAGAAAAAGATAATGCCCATCATAGCTTCTCTAGTCACTTGTGGACATCTCTGAGTAGCATAGGAACATAATCTGTCACCAAATGATAAAAAGATAAAGACTGACCTAGACAAAATTTAGCAACTATATTGACCTTGTGCCTTCGTTCTCAATTGTTTGATGTGATGGTTGATAATGTTTGATCTCAGAAAGTTGTAGACCCCATTTAAGACTCACCTATATGATTTTGAGTGTATCCTCTTCTATTTAAGACAAGATAATGATCACATTGATATGGATATGATACGATTGATAAGGCAGTTTGATCAGTTGATTGTAGATGTTTGACTGGATAGTCGTATCCTTTGTTAACTTCATGTGAAGTGTTTGTTGGATATCTGCTAGGGTATTTGTTTCTCACAAGACATTTTATTGCAAGTTTTTCTGATTGATTGATTTTCAATTTTTAGTTCTTTTCCAAGAGCTTTTTCAATGTTTTTGGATTATGTAGATCGATATTTGAATGTTTTTGGTTAATTTTTTTCAGGATCGTATTTGAATGTTTGGATTTTTTGAAGGATCGTATATGGATGTTTTTGGTATTTTTGAAGGATCGTATATGGATGTTTTTTGGTATTTTAAGATATTCAATGTTTTTGGATTTTGAGGTTTTCAATTTTTTTGGATTTTAAGTTTTTCAATGTTTTTTGGATTTTTTCAGGACTTTATATGCTTTTTTGGATTTTTTTAGGACTTTATATGATTTTTTGGATTTTTTCTTGACTTTATATGATTTTTTGGATTTTTTCATGACTTTATACGATTTTTTGAAATTTTTTAGTTATGCCCCTAGTGTGCAGACCTGTATGACATGATGATCTGCACAATGTATGTGGAGACAAATAAATCTTTGACATGACCTATGTGAATGCAATGTGCAGGATGAAGATGCATTTCCTATTCGAATAAGGTTGACTATGTTTGTTTTTGCATTTGAATACACCAATTGAAATGGAGGTGCAAAACGTTTCATAGATAAGCGGTCAATCGATCCCTAAGGTCCCTAGGAACATTCATCTAAACACACTTAGTAACTAGGATTTACAAATGGAGACGCAGAAAACTTCCCCATTGGTTCTTGAAACTTTGATCTTCTTTTTCCCATGTGTGTGCAAATGTGTTAATTCTCGCTCTTGTGTTCACTAAAGATCCTTAGCATCCTATATGACTAGCTACATGATTTTTCTAACTTCAAAAGCATCCTGAATAGAGCCTCGCTACCAGCAAGCCTTGAGAGCTTTGATGAGGTTATAGACTATAATTTCTCAAATATTGCTTCATTACTAGTAGGCATTCATAGCCCTGATGGATTTACTTGCATGGTCCCATAGTCAAGCTTTTTGTCGCACTTGCATGCATGATATTTCAGTTACATATCATTGCTCTATTTGCCTTGAGATGGATATTTGGCATAGCTCTTTTTCTTTTTTTTTCCTTTTTTTTTCTTTTCTCGCCTTGACTTGTAAGTAATGAAACCTACTTGGGTGTGACAATTACATCGGCACTGAAGTAGAATTTTAGATTTTTCACTAGTCATATGATCAACTAGGTGTCTAGAATGAATTAGAGATCTTCTTAATGTGTGAGATATAGCAATTGATAGATTATGGGTTAACAAGTCTCAAATAGTGAAATTGCTACCCAACCATAAGTAAAGTGTCATCACAGGGTAATGTTGAGAATGAATGACCTTAGAACCTCAAAGACTTCATGTCTGAATATATAAGAAAGGAGATGACCCTTGTTTTCCTTGGATGCAAACAAATGATAAACTTGAATAGTTGCCTTGTTTTATTGATACTTCTATATGAAAATGTGAAAATTTTAAGAATGCGATGCATCTAAAAAAGAAACTACATGTAATGCTATGTTTTAAATGATATGATATGCAATGTGGAAAATAAAACCTAAACTAAACAACCCTTAGGTATAATATCGCTTAAGGTGCATGTTGTTCATAGGGTCAAAGATTGGATCTCCCTCCATGGTAGCTAGATTATAGGCTCCATTTCCTATGACCCTTGTTATAATGAAAGGACCTAGCCAGTTAGGTTTGAATTTCCCTGGCCTTTCTCATTCTACTAGGTTCCTTTTATTCTCTTTAAGTACTAGATCTCCCACTTGAAAATTTTGTGGGCGGACCCATTTATTATAACTTCGTCTCAATCTATTTTGATATCCTTGTAGATGGTTAAATGTTGTTTGTCTTTTTTAATCGAGGGTTTCAAGTTCTTGTAACCTTGCTACCCTGTAGTCTTCCTCTGATATGATGTTCTGTAAGGAGACTCTTAGAGACAGTATTTCTATTTCAATGGGGAGTATCACTTCTGTCCCATAGACCAAGGAATATGGTGTTGCTCCTATAGGTGTGCGTACTCCTGTTCTATAGGCCCAAAGAGTGTGATTTAACTGGAGATGTCAGTCCTATCCTATGTCAGTGACTACTTTCTTAAGAATTTTCAGTATTGTTTTGTTTTTAGCCTCTACTTGTCCATTACTTTGTGGATAGTATGGCATGGAAAATCTCTGTTGTATGTAGAATTTGTCACACAACTCTTTTACTTCCTGGTTTTTAAATGGACGCCCGTTATCTGTAACAAAGCACATTGGAATTCTGTATCTACATATAATGTAGTTGAGCATGAATTTTTCTATCTGCTTTCCAGTGGTGTATGTTAAAGGAATCGCCTCAACCCACTTAGTAAAGTATTCAGTGGTTGTCAAGATAAACTTGTGCCCATTAGAAGAAGTAGGGTTGATTTTACCCACTAGATCTAATCCCCATTGTGAAAATGGCCACGGTGATGTGATGGGTTGAAGATCTTGTGCTGCTGCATGAATAAGGTCTCCATGCATTTGGCATTTTTTACACTTCTGTACATACTTGTAAGTGTCTTTTTCCATTGTTGGCCAGTAATACCATGATCTCAGCAATTTCTTTGACAATGGCGGACCACTTTGGTGAGCCCCACAAATTACATCATGGACTTCTTTTAAAGAAAGGTGTGCTTCATTCTCATCCAGAAATCGGAGAAGAGTTCCATCAAAACCCTTTCTATGCAAAGTATCAACTATAATAGTGTTTCTAGATGCCTGACGAATAAAGGTCTTCTTTTGATTTCTGGACAGATCCGGTGACATGTACTGGGTGTGTAAATATGTATATATTTCATTGTACCAAGGTGATTTTGGACCCACAATTGCATATACATAGTCTCATAAGGGAGTCTCATATGCAGGTAGCATTAACTGTTCTATGATAAACTCAAACTAGGTTTCATTAGCAGGCATATTACGAAGAGATCCTATAGTTGCCATTGCATTTGTTGCCTTGTTTTGTATTCTTGGGATTTGTTTGAAGGTAATTTTGCTGAAGTGCTCCTTGTAATCTTCAACCAACTTCTTATAAGGCATGAGTTTATCATCCTTCATGTTGTAATCATCATTGACCTAGTTTACAATCAATTGCAAATCACCATAGACCTATAACTCTTGTATTTTCTATTGTATGGCTGTACGAAGCCCTATGAGGAGAGCTTCATATTCAACCATATTGTTGCTACATGGGAAATTGATCCTAAATGAATTAGGTATAACATCCCCTTGAGGAGTAATGAAGAGAATGCCAACTTTAGATCCATGACTTGTATATGACCCATCAAAGTATAACTTCCACATTACTAAGGTAGTTAATGTAAACACAGATTCGTTTGGAAAATCTATCAGCAACAGATGATTGTCCTGTATAGGAGCCTCTACTAATTGATCTGCTATGATTTGTCCTTTGATGGCTTTTCTGTCTATGTATTCTATATCAAATTCGCTTAAGATCATAACCCACTTAGCCAATCTCCTGGTCAATGTTGCTATGCTCAATAGATACTTGAGTGGGTCAAAGCATGCAATGAGTTGTACCTTATGACTCAACATGTAATGTCTGAGATTTTGTGATGCAAAGATTACTAGTAAGCATGCTCACTCTATGGGGGTATAATTAAGCTCATAGCCGATCAGAGTCCTACTTATATAATAAATGGCTCTTTCTTTTTCCATTTTTGTCATGTTGTGCCAATAGAGCTCCTAGAGCTGAGTTCATTGCTGATATGTATAACAATAGAGGTTGTCCAGGAGTGGGAGATATTAACACTGGTGTGTTCAAAAGATAATCTTTCAGAGCTTGGAAAGCTTCCTGGCATTGTTCTGTCCATTTAAAAGTAACTCCTTTCCTGAATAAATGCTAGAATGGATGACACTTATCTGCCAACTGTGCTATGAATCTCCTTATGGATTGCAATCTTCCTTGTAACCCTTTGAGTTGTTTAAGTATTAACGGAGGTTGCATATCAATGATTACCTTGACCATGGTAGGGTCTATTTCAATTCCTCTATTTGATACTATAAACCCTAACAGTTTACCTATTGTTACACCAAACACACATTTCTTCAGGTTTAATCTGACATTATATTGTTCCAACTAATCAAATATTTGTGTAAGATCTGCAAGGTGACTTTCTCTAGTTTGTGATTTAGCCAATATGTCATCCACGTAATCTTCCATTATGTTATGGATCATGTCATGAAACAACGTTGTCATGGCTCTTTGGTATGTTGCTCTAGTGTTTTTAAGACCAAATGGCATCACATTTCGGCAGTACATTCCCCATGGGCATGTAAAGGTCATTTTATGTTGATCTTTTGGTGCAATTTTAATCTAGTTGTATCCTGAAAAACCATCCATTAAGGATAGCATCTCATTTCTAGCTGTTAGATCAACTATCATGTTGATATTGGGTAGCGGGAAGTCATCCTTAGGACAAGCCTTATTTAGATCTCAAAAATCAGTACAGATTCTTATGCCTCCCATGGGCTTAGTCATAGGTACCTGGTTGGATATCCATTCTGCGTAGTCAATAGGTCTAATAAAACCTACATCCAGCAACTTTTATAGTTCTATTTTAACCAGTAATGTGATACTTGGATGCATTTTTCTTAATTTTTGCTTGTAAGGTTTAACTCCTAGTATCAATGGTAAGTGATGCAACACTAATTTAGAGTCTAAGCCTAGCATGTCTGAATAAGACCAAGCAAAGTTGATAGGTCGTTGCTTGAAAAAATGAATGAATCTATCTTTTTCTTCTATGCTCAATGATTTCACTAGATGGATGTTATGTACAACCTCCCCTTCTACTATGTTTACTTCTTATGTTTCCTCTGTAAGTAATGCTGAACTTTCCATAGGAAGATTACCCAAGTCACTCTTGTCATTATGGGTAGTCTGATCCTTATCTTCTATTGTAGAAGTAATTTCTTCTCCAAAGTATTCCGTTCTATTTAGGTCTATAGAAAACCCTGCTTTATGATCACCTTGCGGAAATCCCTCTTTGACTCCTATAAATTCTGAAATTGCTTCGTCGTTTTCAAACCAATCTAGCATTGGTTTTCCTTCTTGCCCCCAATCAATCAATTGTGAATTTACTAGGGGTAAATCATTACTCCCTTCTTTAGTAGACTCGGATAACATGAAGACTTGACTGTTTGACTGGCTTTGTGTATCTTCATCCTGTATAAGCCTTATTTGATTCCTTAAATTTACACTTTTTGGTAGACTAGAATCATGGAGTGATAAGAATTCATAATCACGAGAGTCTGTCTCACTTTCAATATATATTTCATCATATGAGTTATCATCAATTATTTCTTCTTGTTCTTGTCCTTGATTCTATTGTAGATTGACTGGTCTTCTTTGCACATTAGTGACCCTTCTTAAGCCTAGTATAAGCCTTTGCAATCTTTCTTCAATTGTTTTGTTAGGTTGAGCCTGAGTTGCCTCTCATGGTAGAAGTAGTGACAATAACTATGGGTGGGATTCAGGTGGTGGGGGTAATCTTGCATCTGTTGCCACATTAGCCTATACTATTGTGTCAATAAATGCATCACTTTGTAACTCAATGGTAGTTCTTGCAAGAGTTGTCTCATGTATTCCCCATCTGATTCTGCACTTGGTGATGTAGGTACCTAATTACTCATTTGAGATGAAGATGGAAGTGCCTGTGTGGACAAATTCCCAGAGATGAAGATGGAAGTGCCTGTGTGGACAAATTCCCATGTGATATGTCATCTATTGTTTTGCTTGGTTGATTTAGTATATTAAGAATACATTGTCTTGCTTCGGTAATATGTTGTACATGCTTGTATCCCAATCCTTGATTCCCTGGATTATCATTAGGAACAACAGGTTCTAGTCTTCCTTGTTTCTGTAACACCAAGCCTGTGGTACCATCATATCCATGTCTTTGGAGTATTTTGAATCCATTTCCATACTTATCTATGTGTATTCTAGGTATTGTCATATGATCTTCTTCTCTATATATCCAATGGTTAACATCTTTGTTCAGGGATTCTTCATGTAAGTCACCCCATCTAATGAAACAACATGAGTTTGTGTATCTGACAATTTCTTTTCCTTTGTCTCGCTTTTGCATTGTGGTGTGAGGTTTCCCCAAGGACTTAGGAGAAAGAGACAACCGCTTCCCACTTAAAGTATTTGCAATAGAGTACTCTCCACAACCCATATCCTTTATTTGGAAGGAGGATGTTGTAGGCATATCTTTTTTTGTTTTTGTGATCTTTAATGCTTCCATCTATGTAGTGAGAGCTGCAGTCTGATTGATAGGTACCCGATTATCCACACTGTCTTTCAGATAATTGCAATGTTGGAACAAATTTGGATCACCCTTTATGGTGATTTCAATACCATTGTATGGAAATTTGACACATTGATGAAATATGGTTGGTACTGCTTGCATGGTGTAGATCCATGGGCAGCCCAATAACATGTTATATCCCAGTTCTCTGTCCAAGACTTGAAAAGTGACCTTTGTTGTTATTGGTCCTACTTGTACAAGTAATGTTACAATGCCTTTACATGGATGTTCTTCGTCATCGTAAGCCTTGATATTTATCCTTTTGGAAGAATCAATGTGAAGTTCAGAATATCCCTATGCTTTGACCAGCTTTAAAGTACAAATGTTGAGACCGTCTCCCCCATCTATGAGTACTCTTCTGATTCTTTTCTTATGAATGTAACCTTCCAGATGTAGTGGGTCATTATGAAGCAATTTATCACTAGAAATATCTTATTCTATGAATGCAATGCATGTCCCTTGTGTCAGACTTCCTACCATATACTGGAAGGCATTTTCATCTATATCTTTGTGCACTACTAAATCTTGAAGTGCTTTGTCCAGTATAGCTCTATGATTGGGTGAAATATGCAATGGTTCAAATAATGATATCTGTACCGGAGTTTTCTTAAGTTGCTCAACTACATTGTAAGTCCCTACTACTGGTGGTTGATTTTGTGGCATCCCTTGTAAAGTTACCTTTGACCTATGAGTAACCACTGCACAGTCTCTATCTTTGGGAGTAATTATGATTGTAGAAATTGTATCATTTGTATCATAGGCTATCTAATCAAGATTTATGTTAAGTCCCTCTTCATATTCTTGATGTGTATGTTTGACATCCATAATATGTTCTATGAGTTCATCTTCAAACCAACCTGAGTGAGATGGTTGATCATGCCCCCAGTCTCTGAGACAAAGATTTGTATCATCATCATACTTTGGTGCTTTAGATATCATGCAAATTTGGTTGTCATCTCTATGAGTGTCTTGATATTTGTCCTCTTGATCAGGTGTTTCTTGTGAATCATTGTTTATTGTATCGCCTGAGCTAATGGCATGAATAGTGTAGTCGTATGAGACCTTTGTGTAGTTAGCCATATTGTCTTGGGTACCTGATGTGGTAGATTTTCCCTTGTCATTCTTAATGAAAGGATCCTTAAAAATCATATGATTTGTGTTTGTTGAGGTCCTATCAGTATCAATCATGATGTCCTCTTGGTCTATCATATCTTGGACCAAGTTTTTCAATTTTTAGCAACTTGTCGTTTTGTGACCTTTAGTCCTATGATCATCAAAAAAATCATTATCATTCCACCATGTGGGTTTGAAAGGACCTGGTTCATACACTCTTACTTCAGGTAAAGTGATCATGTTTGTCTGTATTAGCTTTTTGAGCACTGATTCAATTGGTTATCCTAAAGGTGTGTAATTTCTTTTTGGAGCATTTACCCTGGGGTATCTTGTGTTCGTGTTTTGTGTACCATTTACATTTGCTAATGTTGTGTTATTCCATGTATGTGGATCTGTTGACTGACTCATTCCCAAAGATAAAATAGGTTGAGTTCTATTTTTTGTTCTGGTGTCTACAATACCATCATTGGTCACGTTTTTGTTTTTCGACCAAAACTTATATTTTTCATTGTTGTTGGTGTTGCCATACTTAATAAGACCTTGTTTTTCTAATCCCTTCTCACATTTGAGAGCCTTTTCTATGATTTGTTTAAATGTGGTTAGACATTGCATTTGTATCAGATATTTAATTTTAGGAATCAAATTTTCTGTAAACATATCCACTTGCTCTATTTCTGGGATAACTGTCTTGCACCTCCTATAGAGAGCCCTCCAACATTGTATGAAGGATGAAAATGTTTCATTCTCATATTGTTTAGTGGCATATAAATCCATCAAAGTAACTGACATGTCAATGTTGTGCAAGAAGTTTGTAATAAATTGTTCAGCTAATTCTCCCCATGATGTGATAGTTAGTGGTAAATGTGAAAACCATTCGGAAGCTGGACCTCCCAGACTTTTAGGAAATAGTCTCATTAGATAAGTATCTTCTAAGGCAACTTCTATACATGCCATAAAAAATTCTCTGATATGATCTCTAGGATGACCCTTCCCTCGATATCTATCACATTTAGGCATTTCAAAATGTTGTGGGAAAGGCGGCATGTATAATGTGTGATCGAATGGATAAGGACATAAGTCCTGCATTGTGTAGCTCTTTTTATCATTACCAGTTTGTATGGTTGTCATTTGTTATTGTAAATTTTTTATTTTTTGTGTCAGAATATTTGTTTGTGTCAAAGGTATACCTTGTGTTTGTGTATGTCCCACAAAAAGATTTGTGGTTGCATAACTAGGAGGTTGTTGGTGTTGGCATATGCACACTCCAATGAGACATTGTAAGTGATTGAAGGTTTTGTCATTGATGGAAACCTTACAATCCTAGGGCATGAGCAACACATTATACTGGCAAGGCATTACACCAACAAGTTAGTGCACCGGCATCAGCAGATCACACTCTACACCGGCACTCAAGACTTTGGCACCGACATAGAGACTGATAGGATTTTGTTATATTATATTTTGTTTATTATTGAAAAACTTTGTAAGCCGACTTGGCATGTTGTAAAATGACTCTTATATATAAAAGAGATCATTATAGACATTTTGTAAGTAAGGAAGTAAGTGAAGAAAATAATGTATGCAAAATATTAAGGTAGACCTATTATGTGAAATATAGGTTGATGGGTTTATGTCAGAAGCAAAGAAGCAACCGGTACTGGATCGGGCATTATAGATGCTATTGTAAAGTAGTACAAGATATTGGATTTGTTTAATCCACATTGTAAGTCAGTGAGACTTCCTATTTGAGTAGTGAGCTCTAGGCAGTTGGCCTTCCTGCATGTGCAGGCCCCTATTGTAAGTAATATTCTCTTATTGGCCAGAGAGTGAACATTGTGGGTCACAAATCCCACCGAGTTTTTTCACACACCGGGTTTCCTCATTAAATCCTTGTGTTATGGTGTTCTTTTCATGTGGATGTTCTCAATTCTATTTATTGCATTATTTCTTGCATACTGGTACACTGTTATAATATGTTATGCATGTTTTAAGTTAAGAAAGTTTGTATACTGGTTAGATGCTGATTCAGCCCCCACTCTTAGTATCTATGGGAATCCTAACAATTGATATCAGAGCTTGGTCATCTATTTTCAAAAGCCTAATAGCTTGAGGAAGATCTTGACACTAGTAAAGATGGAAAATCTAATGAAGCAACTTGAAGGAGCTCTTTCAGACTATGATGCAGAGAAATTGAAAAATATCAAACTAGAAGATGATTTAAGGCCAGCTCAAGATATCATTTAGGCACTTCAAGAAAATATTACTATCGCAAGAAATAAGAGAAGAGAACTTTGTGAAAAGTTGCAAAATGAGTATGATGAAAAGGAATCATTTAATGATTAGATAAGCAAGCTGAAACAAGAGAACATGACAACAAAGAATGAGATGCAGGATATGACTATGAGATTTTGTAAAGAGATTGAGGATAGGAAGAAGAATGAAGAAAAATTGACCAGAAGACTAAGTGATGCAACAAATGAAAACTCAAGACTTAGCTATGAAAGTGACATGTTGAAGACAGATCTGATGCACACTCAGAATGACTCCAATGAACTGATGAGACAGAAAGAGGTCCGTAAAAGAGAACTAGAAACTGCAAATCAACATAAATAAAAATTCAAGAAAAGATTAGAGGAACTTGGCACCTTATTGAAGAATCAAAAACCTAAAGGTGACACTTCTGGAATTAGCTTTGAAGTTGGTGAAAGCTTCGATACTGCAAATACTCAGGATCACAACAAACCGGTAAGACAACCCAATGCTTATAAATTCAATGGAAAATGCTTTAACTGTAATAAGTATGGCCATAGAGAAAATGAATTTAGATCTAGCAATTTTCAGAATATCAACACACCCACTGGTCAATGTTCAAAATGCAACAAAGTTGGTCACAACTCTGAAAATTGTAGAATGAATGTAAGATGTTATGTTTGTGGAAGATTTGGACATTTATCTAATCAATGCAGAACACAAACCGGCATAGGTTATGGGAAAGCTATTCAAAAGAATAATGTAACTTATTATGCATGTAATAAGATTGGGCATATTGCTAAATTCTGTAGAAGTAAAGGATCACCGGTAGACAACAAAAGTTCTAGCTTGAAAGGTAAAGAAAAAGTTGAAGAGGTTAAGCAAGAATTCTCAAAACAATGGATTAAAAAAGCTAATCTAAATATTGGGAATACCCCTCCACCGGTAGAACCAGTCAATACTTCAGTGGCAAGACAGAGCAGTGCTCCTTCGGTAGGAAGTTCTTCATCTAATTGAAGAAAGTTTCCTAGAGGGTTTGGCAATCTAATGACACATGTGATATTATTCCCTCGGTTAGAGATAAGAAGTTGGAAATTACTTATTACCGACAGACAATGTTAAGTGAATACTTAACTGACATGCATTTAATGTGGTAGATGGTGAAAAGACACTATAATTTCAAGGTTTTGGCTCCATTTCATTTCGCGAAGATTCTAAGCTAAGACATTCCGAGCTAAGAGGCAAGAACACTCCAAGAAATCATCCATCCTAAAGGCAGTAAAAGGTATTTTATCATGGCATCCACCTCTGCAATTGAATATATAGAAAACCCTACTATTGTCAAAGTTATAACAAGACCTAGGCCCATATTTCAATTAGTTCCCAAGGTAGCAAAGAAAGATGATACCTTAGGTGCTTTTTCTCAAATTCCTAAGGGAGTTGTTTATGTTGAAGACCCCAGAATTTACATTCACTGCAACATTGAGGAACTAGGAGATGAAGAGATTAAAACCATGTTTAAAATTGTGATATGTGATGAAACTGACAATGTAAAAGATGAACATAAGATCATTGAAACCCTAGGATTTACAGAGATCCTTAGCATTCCTAAATTCCCCAAGGATGTGATTAGGATAGTCTTAAGCAGGGTACATGGTGAATTTTTCTGGCTAGATGCAATTCACAAAATCACTAAGGAAGCTGTGAAAGCTGTCACAGGGTTATCGACCACCAGTAAAAGGCCAGACAAAACTAAGAAGGTTTCCAATGACCTAGTTACTCAGTTAACTGGTGCCACATCCGATAAAAGTCCTTAAGAGTAAATGATGTAACAAACATTAATATAAGATTTATCAGCATGATATTAGGGTATAAAGCTACTCATGCAAATAGACTTAATTCAGTTTCAAGTTTATGCATTAAGAGTGCTTATGATATGGTCACAGATAATGCAAAGATTGATGTATGTGAGTGGTTAAAGGATGAATTAATTGACAACTTAGGAAAGATTAAGAAGGACAAGAAAGGAACTTTCAGGTTTGGAAAGTTGCTAGTATGTCTGATGCTACATATAACCAAACAAGTTCCCGGTATAGGCTACAAAGAACTTGGATATGATATACTGGTAGGTAAACAGTTAACAAAACTATTCAATAACATGGGAGAATACAAGGAAAACAATATCCATGATTTCTTTCAAGCACTAAAGGTCAAAATGAAGAAAAGAACCAAGTTGTCACAAAAGATTGTTAACAAATATAAAGATGAAATATGCTTTGTAATCAAGAAGGATGAGATCTGGATGGAAGCTGTCATCCCCAGGATAGTTTGGGTAATAGAGATGGGCTACGAAACAGATGATCATATAATTGAAACTTATGCTAAAGCACTTCTGGAAGCCCCTAGAGAACCTAAAGAAGAAATATTTGGTATTGCAGAAACTATTGAAAGCCAAATACAATCAAAGAAAAGAGTGAAAAAGGTTTAGGCAGTTGTAAGAAAAGGCTCTAGATAGGCAAAGGCCATTAAAGAAGATGTGTTAAAACAAACCGGTATAGCAAAGGATGAGTTAGTAGCTCCACACCCTGAAACTCACCTATCACTAGTAGGTACTTCTTTGGAGAGTGACATGCTTGCAACTTTCAAAAGAGTTGTAAAGAAAAGAGATCCCTCACCGGCAACCACACCCTCACCTAGGAGGACAAGACAAAAACAACAAGCAATGAGATCTCCGATAAGAAAGGCTACACCAAAGAAGAAGAAACTAACTCCCAAAAGGAAGAAGAGAACAAACAAGGACTTGGCCCCTCTTGATAAATTGTTGAATGAAATTACAGAGGAAGGAAAATTGAAGAATATAGAGAAAATATATGACACTCTGACAAATAATGAAAAAGAACAAGTAGAAAATAGTGTTATATTACATATGGATATGTATAAGAAATTTTTGATGGAAGTAGTAAATGAAATTCCAGATGAACTATTTAAGAGACTGGAAGCAAGAAAACAAGTAGTAATAGAATTGGACAAGAAAATAAAGATAGAGAAGCTACTTGTTGTATATCTGGTGAATTCACCCAAAGAAATTGATGACTTAATTGCTCAAGCCAACCGGTCAGTATTTTCTACTGCACACCGACACATTGCTTTAATGGTTGGAAGAGTTAACGAGGTGACTAAGGAGATAGAAAATGGATGGGATATATTCCTAGTTGAAAAAGAAAAATAGGAAGAATACAGGAACCCCAAACCTATAAAGGTATATCAGAAAGAAAGAGACAAGGGTAAAGGTAAAGTTGGTGGACCACCTAGTATCAAGGTTAAAGACAACTTACCCCCACCTCCTTTGATTACTCCACCGATAAAAACAACAGCTACAGAAGATCAACGGGCAGCTGAAAGTATGGATGTAGAAGATGGTAATCCTAAACTTGAAGTCTTATATATTGTCGATGTTGATACTCAAAAGATCAACATTGTGGTAGACAAAGATATAGCTGATAAGACTGAAATGGCTAGTGAGCCTCCGGTAGCTAAGCAAACTGATAACACACAGGAGAAACTGACAAATAACAAAGAGCATAAGGTAGAGACTCGGACTCAGACTAAGACAATGCAACAAATAGAGAAACAAACAAAGCAAAAGGCTCTGGAACAAGAACAACAACAAGAACAGGAACAAATTCATAAGGAAACAGTGCCACCGGCAACTAGAGAAGTAGAAAAACCATTTCTTAAGGAAATGCAGACACAAATAGACCTACCAAAGGTCGATACAAGCTTGGTTACTTCCACTGATGGTACTCAAAATCTAGGTTCATCATCAGGATACAAATCAACTAATGTGACTGAGGTACTATTAGATTCAATTAAAAAGATAACATACTACAGCTCACAAGCTTATAAGGCAATAGATGATACCATACCAATTTTGAAGGTAATTGCTCCTAATTTTAATATAGACAATAAAGATTCTTTAGGACAACTAGATACCTTGTGTAAATATATCACAAAAACCATTGAGAAAATAAAGGAAGAGACATTGAAGGATAAAGTAGAAATTGAAAAGTAGAAATTCTTTGATGAGCAAATAAAGAAGTGTAACAGAGATTTTGACACACTTCTACCAGAATTGTGTAATTTATTGAAAGAGTACAAAACTCTATACAAAGACATCTGTAAGACAAACTATTTGACTGTAGATATAGATAAAAAGATGAGCAAGGTACAGGATGAAATCAATAAACTTGTAGATAATATTGTTAACTCACTTGATACACTATTAATTTTTGAGGAGAAGATAACAAATTTTGAAGAAGAATTACATAAATTAGAAAGAGAAAAAGAGAGAATAATGAATAAGGCAAAACATCTAAGATTAAAATTGAGTCCAAGATTGGACTATCTAGCATCACTATGGAAGGAAGTATCTGAGGCACTAATACAGGGACAAAAAACACTGGCAGAGCATTTGCAGCATCTCACCGGTATAGTTAAGAGATAGTAAAAAGTTTATGGAGAGTATAAACTTGATTTTGGTGGATCTATTTCAAATTGTAACTACCCAGTTACAAGGTTGAACCTACAAACTCTACTGACATCTTGACAACCTTTGTCATTGATGCCACAGGGGGAGTAGTGGGATGAGAAAATTCAACATCATAGGAATCATATGCTCAGGGGGAGCACACACATTTTTGGTAACATTTTTGAAACTTTTTTGATACACTTTTGAAATTTCTCATGAGTGTTGCCATCAATGCCAAAGGGGGAGATTGTTGGCATATGCACACTCCAATGAGACATTGTAAGTGATTGAAGGTTTTGTCATTGATGGAAACCTTACAATCCTATGGTACTGGCAAAGAATTATATGAGCAAGGCATTACACCGACATCAATAGATCACACTCTACATCGGCACTCAGGACACGGGCACCGGCACAGAGGCCGATAGGATTTTGTTATATTATATTTTGTTTATTATTGGAAAACTTTGTAAGCCAACTTGGCATATTGTAAAATGACTTATATATAAAAGAGATCATTATAGACATTTTGTAAGTAAGGAAGTAAGTGAAGAGAATGATGTATGTGAAATATTGAGGCAGACCTATTATGCGAAATATAGGTTGAAGGGTTTATGTAAGAAGCAGAGCAGCAACCGATACTAGATCAGGCATTATAGATGCTATTGTAAAGCAGTACAAGATATTGGATTTGTTTAATCCACATTGTAAGTCAGTGAGACTTCCTATTTGAGCAGTGAGCTCTAGGTAGTTGGCCTTCCTGCATGTGCAGGTCCCTATTGTAAGTAATATTCTCTTATTGGCCAGTGAGTGAATATTGTGGGTCACAAATCCCACCAAGGTTTCCTTGTTAAATCCTTGTGTTATGGTGTCCTTTTCATGTGGATGTTCTTAATTCTGTTTATTGCATTATTTCTTGCATACCGGTACACTGTTATAATATGTTCTACATGTTTTAATTTAAGAAAGTTTGTATACCAGTTAGATACGGATTCTCCCCCCCTCTCAGTATCTGTGGGAATCCTAATAGTTGGAAGGTACTGAGGTTATAACCTAGTGTGTTGTGCATTCCACTGGGTACTGTGAAATAGCAGATATGCGAACCCATGTTTGGTTGAGTTGTATTTGTTGTATTGGCAATACCTAGATTTGTATTTTGTTGACTATATGTGGATCCCATATAATAGGAAACTGGAGGTTGAGTTGCACTTGTTGTGCACGTGTTTGAATAGGTGTGGAGACACTTGATATTATTGGTATGCTCTGTGATGGTATACTACCATTAATCGCTGGGGATGACACACTTTTTTGAAAGTTCACATTTGTGTTGACATTTGTTTGGATAGGTACATTTTGAGGAAAAATGGAGGTTGTTGCTTGTATTTGTGTCAAAGGTGGTGTTTGACTGTTATCTTGACCTAAAATTTTTCCTAGTGGTAAAATCTTTATGACAACAAAATCCTCAGGTAGTTTTGCCCCATTTTGTATTAACAACGAAAGATACTTGTCCCTATCGCTATGTATAAGTGCATCTAGGATCATGACGACATGTGGGTCTTGCTGTGCAAACTCAATTTCTTCCTTTGTCAAATGTTGTAATTCATTTATGGTGGACATTGTCTATGTACTTGAGTTTTGACCTGTTGACATGTCCATGTTCCAAGTAGGGTTTATAGACTATATGTTGTTCAGGTCCATTATTCCTTTCGCTTTCTGGGACCTTGTGATGAGCATCTAAAATTGCTTATATGAGGGTGGTTCTATGCAAGACGATGACCTAACACTAGATAGTAGACATAAATATGAGGTATGCACAACTATGCTAGACTCTATTAAGGATTTTGATGTGAGACCTTTTTAGCATTTCTAGATTTCTCTAATGCAAGTCTTTCCATTTGTTGACGAAGTTGTTCAGCCTTAATCTCTTTATAAATTATACGGGAAATCCTAGACTCAATGTTTATCTCGTGTATGACTCCTATATATTGATGTGCGCTTCTTTTTAAATCCCAAGCTAAGTTAGCTAGACCATCAATGATTTCTTGTTGACCACCGTTTGGAACTAGATTAGGTTGCTCGAAGGGGAGAAAACCATCACCTGGGAGACCCATGAAGGCACATGCTATGAACCTATAACTGACAATGGACTTAGAGGTATATGAGGTCTAGATGAAGATGCATTTGATAATGTAACTGATATGGATGATAATGCAAAAAAGACTTAGGACGATAATGAGGACATAAGTGGGACCATGCAAAAGATGTAGGATGATAATGAGGATGTAAGTGGGACTATGCAAAAGATGTAGGATGATAATGAGGACGTAAGTGGGACTATGTAAAAGATGTAGGACGATAATGAGGATGTAATTTAGGACTATGGAAAAGTCTATGTAAAAGACTGCCTAGGGTCACAAGTATGTAAGGACTTTTGAGAATTGGTTTCAAAATGGACTTTGTTTTTTGTAGCTTTGTGTGTAGGACAATGCTTTTGTAGTTTTCCAAATCTAAGAACAATTGTTGGTAGGTATGTATAGCTGACTGACTCAATTTTCATACAATCTTAGAAAATTTGGAGATACGTGGGATAGGGCCTGAAATATCCCAAGGGACTGACTCAATACTGGTCTAGCACAATGATACATAAAAAATCACGGAATACAATATTAGGCTAGATAGTGGACACCATTCAGTGAGGCCCTTACAAAATACTGATACAAAATGAACAAATAGAGAGTCTAGCAGCTTTGGCTCCACTCCATGACACACACTTCTCAGGCATGCTAGTCTCTCTTACCTCAAATATTCAAGGATCTTTTAGCCGAGGGATTCCTGTATCATAGTGTAAGGTACATGAAGGGTATCTATGGGGTACAATCCACACTCCCGAAACCACTGAATGTAGGATTTTTGGCAACTAAATTGGTTCTTAGTATTAGGTTTTGAGGGGTCCTAATCCAGTGATGAATTCTCAGAGCAAGCCACTTAAGGCTTTAGTTGAGCTTATCAGTGCAGGGAAGGCCCCCACATACGTCGAATTCACTCAACAGTCTAGCCACCTGACCAGTATATTTATATAGTGGCTCAAAAAACCTGCTCGAGAGTATGCTAGGAGAGATGATATCCCCAACACATCCCAATTCGAAGTACCTTTGTGGGGTGATGAAATCCCTAGTCAAAGATAACCCTCACTACGTAGAATAAAAGAAAATTTGGATGTCATTGTCACCTTCCTTCTTTCTCCCAAGAGCCCGATGGCGGGTAGAAAGTCAGTTAGTGCAATAGTAGGTCCACCCCAGAAACAATAAAAAGTTCTTTTCCCTTAAGAAAATGAAAAATGATTTAATCTAATGCAGCCTGATTCACTTTCATTTTATAGCCCAAATTTAGGTATTAGATATGCATGTGCATGTCAATTTTAAACACCAAATCCAAGTATGAAGGCATACATGTCTATTTTAACCATTTGTCAATTTTTAAGTACCAAATACCAAGTGTGAGATACACTCATGTGAATTTTAGCCCATGTTCATTTTAAACTCCAACAATGAAGTGTGAGATTATCCATGCATGTCCTTTCTAACTTTGTTGATTTTAAGAACTAAATAAATTGAAGTGTGAGATTATCCATGCATGTCCTTTTTAACTATTGTTGATTTTAAGCACTAAAAATTGAAGTGTGAAGTGTGCATGCAAAATTACTAATCTAATCCTCTTTGTGAATCCACCACAGACTATAAATAGAAGATTAGTAGTAAAATTAAACCAACAAAAAACAAAAACTCAAAACTTGACAGAGGTGATTGCGTAATACTACCTGAGTGATTGTGTGATACTTACAGACCGAATGCATGATGGTATCTGGTCGATTGCATAACACTAACAGGTTGATTGCATGATAGAATGCAGATAACAAAAAAAAAACAGGTTAGAAAAATACTAGCAAACTAAACCCAATCAGGAACCTGCAAAACCAATTGTGGAGCCCTAGCCAAATCCCTCATCATCCATTCAATATTGATTAGATCATATTTAACTGTATAAGAAAGAACTAGGCTATTATATATGTCTAAGATCAGTTGTTCTTCCAAATCCTGTATCAATTTTTCTGCCTGGAGAACTTTTTGATATCATTTGGCTTCTCTCCTTTGTTGTTTCGTCCTTCTTGCACCTGAAATCCTGAACTGAACTTTTCTTGCCATAAATAGTGTTAATCAAATCATGAGATAAAAAGCAATTTGATCTTGGATTAACCAATTTTAAGAGATAATTAAACAGAACAGATAACAGATGGAAGAAAAAATTAAACATCAAATCTTCCTGTGAATGCATGATCCTAAAAGGGCGATTGCATGACCTTGTCTGAACGAATGCATGACCTCGAAGGGTCGAATGTCTGATCCTGTCATTGTGATTGCATGATGATGTAATCTCGATTGCATGATGGAAAATCTTTCCTCAAAATTCATGCAACTTGAAAAAAAAATGAAAAATCTGCCCAACCTGCAAAAATCACACAAAACACAAAAAAAAGGTTAAATTGCTATTAGTTTCACGTCAGGTTCACCAAAATGTGGGATGCAAAATTCATCTTCTATTAACAAATTAATCAATTAGAAACAAGGGAAATCAAAAATCCCTATCCTAATCAAAATTTAACAAACAATGTAATGAAATAACACAACCAGGCAAAATAGGAATTATAAATGAAATCAATGAAAACTCCCTATTCCGTGACTGCGTAGAACCTCCATTTCTCTTCTCCTCTTCGTGGTATGATGGCTCTCAAATATTGCATTGGTAACCTACAAGTGACACAAAGATTCAAAGTTCGTGATTCAGAATAATTGTCCAAGATTGAGGAGGATTGAAAATGGAGATTGGATGCTCAATTTATAGAAAATTGGATGAGATTGATTGAAAGGTGGAACATAATTATCAAGAGGTGTGAACTTAGGTGAGCTCAAATGAAAATTGATAGTTGAACTGTTGATTGTAGGAGTGAAACTCAATAGATTGAATAGATTAATTGAGTTAACTGATTGAGAAAAAGCTGACTGAGGGAAGAATAAGAATGATTGGTGGAAATAAAGAGGATGACAAAGAAAGCTTAATTTAGAAAAAGCTAACTGAAAGATGGAAATAGAGATTGGAGAGATAAATGGTTTAATTAATTAACTTAGCATGTGCTTGCATTTAGATTTAGATTATTAATTTAATCTTTGCATGAGATATTATTCAAGTAATTGAATTTATTAATTCAATTTAGCATTTGAATATATTTAGAACTTGACTTTGATTTTCAATTTGGTTTTTGAAATCATGCACATGTATTTGAATTTGAAAGAAATTAGAAGAATATGAAATTAAATGAATTTAGAATTTGGGGATTTGGAGTTGAAGAATTAATTAGCTAATTAAATAATTTAAAGAAACTATTTAATTATTTAGAAATGGAATTTAATTAAATAATAAAGATTATTTAAATTAAAGGATTAAATCACAATTAATGAAATACTAAATATTTAATTAATATTTAGAAGAGGGCTGAATGATTAGATGATTAGAGATAGAAATTGAATAATTAGTAATTTATTTAAATAATAAAGATTATTTAAATTGGGGAATTAATTAGAATTAATTAAATAATAAATTATTAATTAATATTTAGAAAATGACTAAAATGACTAGATGATGATAGAACAGAAAATAGAATAATTAGTAAGATTATGAGGAAATATGAAATTAGAAGAATAAGACTAATTAAATTAATTAAATAATAAAGATTATTTAACTAATTAGACAAATAATTAGTACATGATCAATGAGATACTTTTAGGTGTCTACACCCTACACTTAGGAGTATACCATAATCCATTCAAATTCTCTTTATTCTCAACCATCCTTGTCATCATCCATGTCATGTATCTCACATTCCTAGTTTTTGACCTTGATTCAAGTGTTTTAATCATTTTGAGACATGTTTTAGGAAAATTCTAATATATAGAATCCTCTTTACAGAGAACTCTTACAAAAAAAATTAGAAGATGAGTAACATATATCCACATCTCTACCAAAGTATGGAGTATGAGTTGAACATGTGATGCCTACCTAGGTAGATATCTACCCAAGTAATCTTATCCTATCCTAGGTGCAAATATGCAATATATTAGTTAGCTAAATGCAAGAAAATAATGATGCACCAACAAAGTGAATGTACACATTGAGTTGACACATAACATAAAAGAGAAACCACTAGATATCACATAATCTAATCTTTTATGTTTACTTCATATTCTATTACCCCACTTGTAGGGCATGTTTAATTATTTATCACTTGATTTCCTTTTTTAATCCTACTTTTACTTCATATGTTTTATCTCCTATTTTTATATTATCTAATCTTTATTAATAACTTTTAATTTCCCATAATGATTTATGTCTTATACTTTAATCTTTGTTCTATCTTATGATCTTCAAGACTATTTGCTTCACATATGTTCATATAGTGTTTTTTTTATCCTATTAAAGCATTATCTTATGTTTGTATATTGGTTAATCTACCTTCTTAAAGTATTGTCTTATGTTCATACATGGGGAAATTTATCACTTTAGACCATTTTTGTATATCCTTCCATTTATATATAATTATATCTAGGTACATTAACAATTAGGTCTCTAGGATCTCTTACTCTTATGTCTAATTACTAAAAAAATGTTATTTATTATTTTTCGTCAATGACTTATCATCATCATTATTTTTTTTTTCAACAAGAGCATGCTATTTACAATCCTTTATTGTCATGCCTATTATTTTAGAGAATATAATAGATTATCACTATTTGATAATGCGTTTTTGCATCTTAGTATCATATGATTGTGCCTCACATGATGATCTTGTATTTCTATTATCTTGCATGATCTTATGATCATATCTTGGTTTATAGAGCATAATGATCTTACATTTCAATATCTTTTTTAAGCACTTATCATCAATCCTTATATATTCTTACATGAAGGAGGATCATCTTATTTCCCACTTCTTTATTGATCTTATGTATGGAATATTTTATATTGATTTTAATAGTTGATGCATTTTACAAGAAATGAATAAATTAAATCTAATATATAATAGATTTATGAAGTTTCATTGAAAGTTTTTATTAAGTTTTGTGTGCAAATTTTATATTTAAAGATTCAATAGTATGTACATGTATATTTTTTTAAGTTCATTATTATATTATATTTCATGTGTATCTCATTCAATAACATAGAAATGTTACTATTTATAAATGTTTTTTTTTAAACTAAAATAGATTCTTCTTTGACATAGAGTTGTATATAATTCATGTATATCTTTATATATGCAGGAGCTCTTTGTTATCATGGATGTGTTTGGCATAGATGAACTATTAGGGGAAAATCCCTCACCTCAACCCCCTCCTCCTCCTCCTCCACCTCCAAATCCACCTCCACCACCACCACCACCACCACCACCCCCACCTCCACCTCCACCCCCTAGATTGGATGAAATTTATTTAAGAGAACGAATTAATGAAAACCTACAAGTGATTGAACAAAATATTACTGCTATCTAAAATGAGCCAATCATGCCACCCCATCTTCTAGAGTTTGCAAAATCAATGCAAACTTTTGTTGAGTCAGTTAGATCTATTGATTCTCAATTAGATCAATTTTATAGATGATGACAAGAGGTGTGATTTTTATGCCGATGGCTTAACTTATAGGCAAATCACTGATCTCAAAATAACCAAAGATCATTTATGTCCATACTTTACTAACCCAAAAACAAGAGAACCAATGCAACCTAACCAGAACATAATTTCAATTAGGTGGTGTGTACATCCAAAAATGGCTAGACACTTTTGGGATAGATGGTGGATGGTTTTTGATTATCGACCACATCATAATTATGAGGTCCCTTTTTATTTTTTGAAGAAATTATATTGTGAGTTTGTAATGCACCAACAATCAAATTATTTTGATATTAAGTCATTCCAGGATGTTGGTCGTGGAATGCCATAGCATATATTAGGGGCATAGAGTAATAATCCCCTACCAGATCGACCCATAGTTCTATTCCTGCAGATGTGCAAATTACATCATTCATTTTGATATTAGATGCTTTGAATTCTCTCACAAGTAACCTCAGTGAGCAAGCTGCTCACATGGAATCCTCTCCTCGATGGATGCCACATATGTGTTTGAGTTGTCATGAGATGTGTGTAGGTCCTACTACTAATCCAAGATCTGCTTTAGCTCTAGTTGAGCATGATGCAGTAGATGATAGTATGATGACATCATATATGTATTTTCTTTTCTCTAATGATCATCTTGAACAGGTATAGATATATATACATGTACATGTCAATATTTAAATACTTCATTAAATATAGGTATAAATTAAGTGCATGTCTTTTTTTTATACAATCTAATACTTCATTAAATAAATTTAGTTTATGTAGATAAGGACTACACCTAATATTATAGTCAATATTGCATCTACTGGAACACAACTCGGCACACCTTATGGGGTATAGTATCAATTTCCATCTATACATTGTACAATCTTTTTAAGTTAATATGTTATCATCATATAATATATAAATTTTTATGTTGATACATTAAATGCTTCTTTCTCTGGGATTCAGGTCATGAGGGACCCTCTACATCACATCGAGAAGAGTGTGTGACTACTGTGACACCATCTATGCTATGTATCTTAGAATTCATAAATTAAATATGAACTCTTACAATATTGTAACTTAACTTGAAATTATTTAATACACATATATATGTTCACTAAATATGATTTCATTAAATGCATGTTTGCAGGTGGACACTACTATTAGGATAGGTTATCCTCATAACTTTTATCAGAGCCAATTTGAATGCACATCGACATCCTACGAGGTCTTAATATGTAATACTTAATTTGATCTTATTTTGACTCTTAATTTAATTTAAGATTTAATTGGAGACTTTGAATTTGACCTTGTACAAGAGTTAGCTAGCACTACATTTGGTGTTGATACTACACAAGATGCTACTAGAGGAGATAGTGCTAGAGGATTTGATGAGCATATGGTAAGTTTGTAACTTAATTTATGTATTCCAACTATATTTGATAAATGATTCTTTTAATAGTTAACTTCAAGTATTTTAATATTATATTTTCCTTGTACAACATGAGATGGGTGGATCTGGACCACGTCCCAGGGAGAAGAGGCCACAAGATGTTATTAATGATAGCACCTAGATTTTACTGTTTATTTGGCTCTAATATGATGTACATGTATTTTTTTATATGATATCTACTTTTTTATGGACTTTTGCATAATAGGATTAGATCATATATATTTTGTGCATACTTTATATATTTTGTGCACATTAGATATTATGTGGATTTCATCATGTTACCATCCAAATATATATATGGATTAGATATTATATGGATTATGTGGACTTGAAATTTTATTTATGAAAGTTGTTCTTAAATAACTATATGGATTATGTGGAATTGAAATTTTATTTTTGGAATTTTATTTAAATAACTTGTGATTAGATAAACTAAAGCTGTACATCATGAACTAACAATGATGATAAGACCAAAGTATCAAAACATATCTTATAATTATAACATATTTTAAATTAAAAAGTATTAATCATCATAGATAAGAAAAATATATAATTACCATTACAATAATAATGATGATAAAAGAAAAGTATCAAAACAAATATATTGAATATAACTTGATTAAAACATAATTATCTCATTCACAAATTTGACCAATAGTCTCTCATTTATGTATATTACACAATGTGTAATCAAGAAGAACTATCTAAATAAAATAAACAGTCTATTTAAATTATAATAATAAGGATTTATATCTCTCAAAATACAACATAAAGTATGCACAAACAATAGTAGTCATTGAGGCCAAGTCTACTCTAAGAGACCTGGAAAAAAAAAATACATATGATTAGTTTTTATAACGAGGATGCATTGAATTTAAAATACAACATAAAGAATACATCACGACTCTTTAAAGGGATATGCCTTTAGGGTACAAAACTTTAACTTACTTGTAATTATTCAAAATAAAACATAAATTATGCACAAATAACTTGGTTTTCATTGATGCCTTCTACTTGTGGTAGACCCAAAACAAAATAACTATATTAGATTTTATAATTATGATGCATGATTTAAAGTGCTATATAAAATATGCATCATGAATTTTAAAAGGGTGGTGGATTAAGGGTTCAAATTCTAACTTACTTGATATTCATTATGTTATAACATCTACATCCTCTCTCTTTTTCAAAGCATTTATAACTGTCTCATGCTCTTCCATAGAGAGAGTCCATAGTTGTTTATTAGCAGGCCTACCATGATATCTATCCAAATTTATATTAGTTGCCACTAGAAAATGTGATTAATGCATAATCTTCTTCTCTTATTCATAATCTTCAAATGTGAGCAATCCATCCTTTCTTGTTAGATATTTGAATAGCCAAGTGCCAACAACAACCACAGATCTTGTTGGATATTCATAACCATCATCATCTACTCGAGGAGTGGTTACCTTATGTTTTGGCTCTACACATCGAGCCAACCAATACTTTGTCCCCTCTTCATTGTCCTCTGGTGCAACAACAACATAGAAATGTCCTGTGCCCAAAACAATTTTATTTTAATATTTAATGAGAAATAAAAACAAAAATATACACTATAAGATTTCATATATATATGTAATATTTAATAAATCAAAATAAATTTCAAAAACAAGTTTACCTTGTTGTATAAGATCTGAAATGCGATCATAGTTATTTGATGAAAACATCTGATCCATATCTTCATCATTTCTTTCATGTGGATCATTTACATCTATGGGTGTCAATGATCCTTGTTTGCATTCTTCAACCCATTCTTTATTATCATAAAATTCCCAATATCTGAAAACACAAAACTGAAAAAAGCAAGCAAGTTGCCTTGTGAATATAGTCCATGTGTTTGAATTAGAACTCTTAAAATGAATGCCATTTAGCTGATCCAATGATGGTATTTAAATCATGCCGAATAGGAATACTATCTTCCTCTACCAACCAGAAGAAATGTTGAATTACAAAGTTTTCAGTTGATCCTTTTGACAACTTTGAATTGCACAAATCTACAACTGCACGAGCATCTCTGAATTTCACTGCATCTTTGAATTTTAATTGTTCTCTAGCAAGAGCTCTTTTTACATAGGCACCAGCTTCATCGTGTTGCCCCTTACCATGTCCTGTTTCAAAAAAACTCCATAAATGGACATTGGTTATCTTGTGAACTTTACATAGCCAATAAAACATTCTTGCATTTTTGAATTATCTAGTGCAGTTATCTGACCATATCATATGTTGTTTCATGTCAATTTCTCTTTCCTTAACATTATCATGAAATACCTTGAAGCAATGCTGAACAAACTCTAACGAGTGTAATTGATTATCACTAACATAGAAATGATACTCCCTCAAAAAATTTTTGCTATCTTCTGTACTGTCATGGTCATGTCTATATATAATATGCACAAATATGGCCACTTGCACTGAGTTGTAGTATTGTGATTGAGTTTCCTCTTGCAGTTTTAGAGTATAATTTTCTGCAAAATGCACAACTAATACTATTGTTCCAATTGGAAATGTGTTCTTGCATATGGGAAACTGTCTATCAAGCTATCAGACATGTTGGGAATGTTTCACATATTTTGGAACAATATGACTTTTAAACTGAAAGATAAATTATTTCACACTATTCTATTCTGTTATTAATTCTAAATGTTTCCCCATCTTTCCATCATTTAGAGGGTATTCTATATTTTTAAATCTCCTAACATCAACCATTTTTTGTCCAAACTCAGATGAAACATGTTCATGCAAACATTCACCTATCAAAGAATAGTTCCCACATAAATTGCAAAGGCCATAAATGTTAGGCCCAATATGGAAAGCTAATATACTGAGAGGGGAGGGCTGAGTTAGTACTCCAAAACTTTTCTTGAATAATATCTTTACTGTTATGCATAAACAGAATAGTGCAGTAACATAAAATAAAGTTAAAACAAATAGATAACAATCATACATGATTCACTCCATAACACATATATTTTGGTTACGCAGAAACTCTTGGTTAGAGAGAAAAACTGTAGTCGGGATGGCACCCACAACTTCACTACTGCAATAATAAAGAGTGCTCAGTTAGAGCTACATATTAGCTATTTCTGATAGCTTACCCTATTAGGAGTAACGAGAGTTGTTAGATCTACCTTGCTAAAGGATTTTATAACATTTATTCTGAATGATGCACCTGGTTAGAGGCTTTACAATTTATAGACTTGATTAGAGTCTTTTACCCTATTAAAGGTTTCTCTTTCAACTTCACAATATTACAATAAAATCATTACAAATATCTGCAACTTTACATCTAAAATGTTATAGTAGATTATATGTGCTTAGAATAGATTACCTTGCTTATAGCATACCTCGGTAACCCATATAGTAACTCGGTAAACCCTTTTGTTTACTCTATTCTTTGACTATTCTCTAAAAACCTTCTCGGTGACCTCTGTGTCTCTGTAACAGTCTTCTTTTTTCATACATACACCTTTTAACTCATGCTGTATAAATAGATCTCTTAAGATAATGATCTAATTCATTGCTTCGATCTTACAAACAAGATTCCTCGAATGAATAACTATACAAAATATTTCATTGGTTAGATTGATCTCAGAATCATCCACAATCTTCTAGTGCAATTTCCAATGTGATAACGGTTAGATGTGCCTCGATCTTGTAACACATTTTCATATGCATATCCAGGTTCAATGTATCTGGTAACACGTTACACTCAGTGTATATCAACTCAGTGTGTCATCTTTGCTACTCGGTAGAAATAATAAGATACCTAGTAGACAGCTCAGTGTGTACTGCGTTCTATGACTGCTTTCTTCTGTAACTGACTAGACTATGCATACCGACTTCTTTGTGTATACCAACTACATGATTTAGTAGTGTTAACCAACTAGAGTATATAGTATGACTTTGAATATAAAAACTAATGGCAACTTGATAAGTAGTAACAATCTCCCCTTTTGACATTAGTTGAGATGTTTGACAAAAACTACTTTCAAAGTCATAACTGAAAAAATCTATATACTTTGCAAAATGACTATACTTGGTAGTATATACAATAGTCAATGAAATAGTATATTTAGATATACTCCCCTTATCATTATACTATATATAACATTGATTTTGCATGCTCAGTTTTGTGCTTGTGTGCTTTGCTTACTGTCCTTGGATACTCTACATACTCTGCTGAGTATACTCCCCTTATATACAATACTCTGAATACTTATATAAAAAATGTATCACCAACAATGTATCACTCAAGACTATCATATTACTCCATAAATATAGTATCACTCCTCCTTTTTTGACAAACATCAAAAACTTTAATTTCCATCCGGGGGTGGTAACTGGTCAAAAATAGATTTATACTTCTTCTGGGCGTCGATGAGAGCAACAGAGAGTGTATCTTTTACACGTTCCATTAAAGAATTTTGTTCTTAAATATCAGCCAATAGTGATATTAAGCCATTAAGAGTGCTTCCTACTTGTGTAGTAGATAGGCGTGTGGCTTGGTTAATCTATTCTTGAACTGATGAAAGATGAGGAAGGAATAATGTCTGGAGTGTCATTATATCCATCCTGATCTTGTGTTCTTCATTTCTTAGTTCCAATTGTTGAGCCATGAGCTGTTGAAGCTTGGTATAAAATTTTTGAACGGAATTGGGCTCTGGGTCAACTTATTTGACAGATTGGTGATCTCTTTCTCAATTCCATCATTTTTATTCTTGATATCTTTAATGAATATAGAAAATGTACAAAGTTTGTGAAATAAATAAAGAATATGCTTGAGTTGAGGGGATAACTCAGCAATGAATTTGACAAATTTGACTTTCCCAATAGCTAGAGCTTTTTGTACCTCTTCAATCATTTTTGCAGTAAGCTCCTTGTCTTTGAGCTTGCTCAAATACTCAGATGCATCAACTCTAGATGTTTCTATTTGATTAAGGAGTTCATCTAGTTGAATGTGGATGGTTGCATCGGTTGACACTGTAGCTGTAGGTAGCATATCGGATAGTAGTGTCTTCACCTTCTGAAGTACTTTGTTCTTCTTTTGTATGGCCATTTTTTTTTCTTGTTCAGCCTTTGCTTTGCATAGTTCACTGAAATCAATGAGTGCTTGCCCCTTTAATTTTGATATATCCACATTGGGCAACACTATTGGTTTAGATAAATTAACTTTGAAACTATGCTTTTTCACCTTCTTCTCTTTACCTTTGGACGGTTGGACCAAGACAATAGCTTGAGAGGTTTGCTGACCCTCGGTAGGTTGCTTGGTAGAGGCAACACTTTGGTCGGTTCCTGTAGCTATTGTGGTGTCTTTTGGGGTCTTGGTACTAGGTGTCTCAGCTGCTACATTTTCAGTGCTTGAAGGTGTTTGAGAGGTCTGGTCTATAGTAGTATCTTCTCCTGTTGTAGACTTGTGACCTTCGGTGCCTTGTGCTATATCCTAAGGAGCTTCGGTAGAGACAGGTTGAGTGATCGGTGGATAAGGCTGAACTTGTTCTAAAATGGATTCACTAGATAAAAGTTTTGCATATGTAGTGCCTTCTATCATTTCTTACCCCTGTTCCTCTATATCCATGACATCTTCATCAATTTGAATAGTGTCAGCAGGGTCTTTCTCGGTAGTATCAAGACCTTTCTTGGTGACATCAATGATTTCAACTGTAGATTATTCACCAGCATCTTTGATTTTGAAGATTTCCTGCCATTTTGCTTTTGTCTCATTTTCTACATCAATATATAGCCCATTCATCAGTTTTAAGGCTCTCTGTTTGACAAGAAATTTTGAATTATAGGTTGTCAAATGTTCCTTTATTTCTGCTACAGACATATCAGGAAATAGATGGACTAGGCTTCTTTCTCTAATTTGTTTCTCTGAGTCCATTGCATATTTCCACCTATTATCAATATGCAAGTAAAGTTCATTTGGAAGTAACTTTACTAGTTCCAATGGAGCTAGCCGAAACTTTAGAAGTGTACAGATGACAGCTTCTTCAATTTGTCTCTTCTCATCATTATTTCTAGTTTCATACTTGACATATCTAAAAGAACCAAATCCACCATATTCTTTTAGATTGGCACAAAAGTTTTCAACACTATGTATATTTACCTTCTTGCTCTTGACAATCTGGAATTTGTTGGCATCCTCAGATTCTATATCACTAGACTCTTTTGCCAGAATGAGCCTCCGAGTAGATTTCTTGTATGTCTTGGTTACCTTGGGAGCAATAACACTCTTTTGTTTCTTACTCGGTGATGCGGCTGATGCTCTTGTATTATGTCTCTTTGTTGGAGGAGCCGGTAGGGCCTTTGAAGTGTCATGTTTCTTTCTTTTCAACACTTTACCCTTAGGCAATTCAGTGCTCAGTGTTATAGCTACCTCTTGAGCTTCTGATTCCTCTTCAGTGATGGCAAGAGTTCCTTTGATAGGTGTGGAGGAAGAATCTTCTTTGAATTTCTCCGTAAAAACCTTTATCATCTTTGTTTCTTTTCTTGTAGCTTTGGGTACTACAATGCTCATTTTTACTTTTCCCTTCACCTCTTAATAGGTTCCATACCTTAGTTGGGTAGCATGCCTTGGTAATGAAAGATATGCATCAATTTGCTATTGTGTGATGTCAAAGTCAATCTCATAACCCATAGGTGGCAAAGATTGAGTTCTTGGTTCCACAGCATTCACAAAATAGTAATCAGTGTCTACCTCAAAGCATATTTCATCTTTATATTTCTCCACTAGCTGGGGTCGAATCCGGTACCTATTGTGCATTTTCTCTTGAAATTTACTCAAATAATCATTCATTATGTCATTGAAGTTATCACCTAGCTTCTTGATAAAGTCATTAATCTGATGGGTGATTGGTTGGTGTAGCTCCCAAACTACTTTACCGACTGATGGAAAGAATTTTTCAAAGTAGAAAAACATGCATACAAGAAGTGAACCAAACTTTAGAGTATTTGCCGAGTTGTTCTTCTTCGGCTTCCTTATTGTGTTCAGATTCTCAAACAGGTTTTTCAGTAACACTTCACATAAGTCAACTTTGATTCCCTTTTTCACAATTTTATAAGCTATGTCAACTGCTGCACAGGGTACATTGTTTTCCCTTGCTGATTGGAAGAAATAGTAACCAATTACTCTAATGGCAAACTTAAGTTCTGCATTAGTGACATTGTTCAATTTCAGTCCTCTATAATCAAATTCTACTCCGATTAAATTGATCAATTCCTTATGTGATATCATCTTTTCAGCTCATGCATGATCATAGATAGGATAACTGGTGATCACATGAATGATTTCCTTGGTGATATTGAATGGTTTCTCTTCTAGCCACATGAAATCATCATGAACTCTACTTAAAACAAACTTGACCCATTGGAGCTTGAACACATGAGGATGGGTTAGGGCTTTAGTCAATCCTTTGATTATGATGTGTTCATATTTGTTGTTTAATACACCATCAGTACATAGTTCATCATGACCGAGTTCTTCAACACAACATTTGGTGAAGAATCTCACATCTTCGACTAACAAGACTCGATCTGGGATGAGTGAAAAGGTGGTTTTGTCATCCGGTTTGGAGGAAAGTTTAGGAGTCAAAGAGTATTTCAGTGAGAGCTTCTCTACATTCTTGACAACTATGGGATCTTGGCTCTTGGGTGCCATTGTAGATTTCAGGTAAAACTTAGCAAACTATCCTTAGGGTTTGACAGTTTACAAATGATAGACACTTCACACTCAGCAGATAATAACAATTTGATAAGATCGGTAAACCAGCTTAACAATGTGATGAGATTTGATGTAAATACCTTGGATTCGCTCTGAATGAGGTTTGATCACCTTGATTCGCTCTGCTCTGCTCTTTTGAAAACTTTGTAAGTGTAAATGAACACGAAAATACCTTTAAGTACACACAATACCTTATCGGGCTCTGTGCAGGTTAGGTCAAAAATATTAAATGCACTCAGTTCACCTTTAACCAATTTACTCTCCCTTTTTTTCATTTTAATCGAGTAACCAAATTTCCTTCATTTACCGACTTGACAGGCTTCCTGTATTCACCGACTTGACAGGTTTAGTGTAAAGTACTTTTGATAGAATTTAAAACTTACTAATGCATCTTAACTATGCAGATTTTGAATTTAGTACATAATAGAATAGGAACTGTTATGATTTTAACCTTCAGAGAATGAAGTCCCTTAATACCTTTGCTGATTAATATGGAACAGGTGCACCTAACTCGGTAGGTAAGGTGCTTTCTTCATTTGACACAATTTCCTTCTTTTTCCAAATCATCTTTAATTTCTCTTTTATTTCTTCAGTGTCTCCTATAGGTTGATCTCTGCAATCTCCAGCCAAATGTCCAACATTGTGACAATGAAAACATGCCATACTAGGATTTCTCCATGATATTCGGTTTTTCATCCCAAACCTTATAAAACATTTGGCACTAATATGTCCATACCTTCCACAACATTCACACCATATCCTTGTGTTGTAATCCCATGGTACTACTGCATATTGTTGGTAAGGATCTGTGTAAGCTCGGTAACCTCTAGTGTTTGCTCGGTGTGCATACCACATTTAGTTCTTTTGCTTAAGCCAGCACTTCTCAGTACTATGTCCATATCTATTGTAGTTTCTACAAAACCCTTTGTATTTTTCCTTCTGATAGTTGTTAACAAACTTTGTCCGACATTGATTAGATGTGTGACCATATTTATTTCAATTGTAACAATAACCATTGGACTTAGTGATATTTGGTTGCTTACCTTTTCTGATTTGGCATATGTTGGCAGTGTGACCTTGATTTCCATAGTAGTAGCAAATAGGCTTCTTTCTTTTGATTTTATTCCTTTTTCCAGCTTGCTTTGATGATTGTCCTCTCTCGGTAGTATGAATTCCTTTCTCGGTAGTATGAATTCCTTTCTCGGTAGAGTCTTTTCCTTTGTAACCAACTCCTGCATCTTTGTTGGGTCTTCTTGTATTCAGTTGCTCATCCAACTTCTTTAATGCTTCATAACTCTTCTTTAGTGTTTCTTTGGATTTCTTCTCTTTTTCAAGTTCATTGGTCAACCTTGATACTTCAAGTTTCAATGCTTGATTCTCATCATTCTTCATAATTGCTTCATGATGTGCATAGCCTAGTTGATCTATCATATTTTGTTGAATCCCAGTCAACCTTATGATTTCATCATTTTTATCAGATACTAAGACTTCAAGTTGTTGTTTCTCTCTTTGTAGATCTCTTGTTTTATCCTCAACTGTCCTTAATGCATCTAGATTTTTAGTCATTTGTGTGCTGAAATGTTCATGTTCTCTTTTCATTGCTTTTAGTTGATCAGCCAGTGCTTTGTTCTTTTCTTTCAATACTCCAATCATTTCTTCAGTCTCTTCAGATATACTATTCTCAGATGATGTCTCAATTTGTTCCTCTAACTCTTGAGAGTCCTGCAAATCATCAGATAGTCTTCTTCTTACTTTCAGAGATTTTTGCATTTACCTTTGCATGTCTGCAATCACTTGATTAGCATGATCTAGTTCTTCTTGAAGATACACAATCCTCCAAGATTGTTTATAGCCTTCCATTGATAAGATCCTTCTCTTTAGGTAGTTAAACCCTTTTCCAAGATTTGAGCTTTGATACCGATTGTTAGGCCCAATATGGAAAGCTAATGTACTGAGAGGGGAGGGGTGAATCTGTACTCCAAAACTTTTCTTGAATAATATCTTTACTATTATGCATAAACAGAATAGTGCAGTAACATAAAATAAAGTTAAAACAAATAGATAACAATCATACATGATTCACTCCATAACACATATATTTTGGTTATGCAGAAACTCCTGGTTAGAGAGAAAAATTGTGGTGTGGATGGCACCCACAACTTCACTACAGCAATAATAAAGAGTGCTTGGTTAGAGCTACATATTAGCTATTTCTGATAGCTTACCCCGTTAGGAGTAACAAGATCTGTTAAATCTACCTTGCTAAAGGATTTTACAACATTTATTCTGAATGCTGCACCTGGTTAGAGGCTTTACAATTTATAGACTTGATTAGAGTCTTTTACCCTATTAAAGGTTTCTCTTTCAACTTCACAATATTACAATAAAATCATTACAAATATCTACAACTTTACATCTAAAATGTTATAGCAGATTTTATGTGCTTAGAATAGGTTACCTTGCTTATAGCATACCTCGGTAACCCATATAGTAACTCGATAAACCCTTCTGTTTACTCTATTCTTCGACTGTTCTCTGAAAATCTTCTCGGTGACCTCTGTGTCTCTGTAATAGTCTTCTTTTTTCATACATACACCTTTTAACTCATGTTGTATAAATAGATATCTTAAGACGGTGATCTAATTCATTGCTTCGATCTTACAAACAAGATTCCTCGAATGAATAACTATACAAAATATTTCATTGGTTAGATTGATCTCAGAATCATACACAATCTTCTAGTGCAATTTCCAATGTGATAACGGTTAGATGTGCCTCGATCTTGTAACACATTTTCATATGCACGTCTAGGTTCAATGTATCTGGTAACACGTTATACTCGGTGTATATCAACTCGGTGTGTCATCTTTGCTACTCGGTAGACAGCTCAGTGTGTACTACGTTCTATGACTGCTTTCTTCTTTAACCGACTAGACTGTGCATACCGACTTCTCTGTGTATACCGACTGCATGATTCGGTAGTGTTAACCGACTAGAGTATATAGTATGACTTTGAATATAAAAACTAATGGCAACTTGATAAGTAGTAACAATAAATGCATGAACTAGAAATAAATAATTGTTAATTAGGTGGTTTACAAACATCACAATCCTACACAAGATCATTACCATGCAACATACAACGTATATATCAAAAAACATCATAATAGTAACAAAACTGAACATGAGTCTTACAACAACAAGATATTCTTTGTTTATTGATTTTAACATACCAGGGTTTGCATTTTTCAAATGATCTTTGACTAATTCATAAATTCATTAACATAGATTCATCACTAATTTTTTTAAAGAATTCAGTTTGAGTCATGCTGAGAAGATGTTTTGGATGAGGATCATGAATTTTTGATTCCACCTTTAAATTTAAAACATCTCTAGCATTTGATGAAACTCTAGTGTTATCATGCCAAAATTTTGCAATTAATTGTTTAGTTTCATCATTTAATTTCATGTCTGACCTTTGAAGTCTACCACTAAAACTCCAACAATGGTTTAGTGGATAAATTTCAATTGTGTCTCTTTTTTTGGCCACTTTTGACAAGGTTCTACGATGTAAATTCCAATAACCACTTATATCACTTAACATTCTTTTCCTCACAATTGTTTTGTCAACTATAGCAATTGTTATAACTCTACATGTTGCATTCTTATCTTTAGATCGACTTGTTTTTCTGATAGAATCGATGGCACTGGCAACAGTAGATACAACTTGCTTATATGATTCATCTTTTCTTTTTGGTTTTGCATAAATACCTATTTTTTTCATGACTTTACATATTTTTAAAATTTTTATTAATTGTAGCATTAATTGATAATGGAATCCTCACTTTTTATTATAGAAAAAATGTTTATATAATCCGTTTGCATGTGTTCTGATTTGTCTCCAAGAAACTAACCCATTAAGATTATCTAGCACATTGCTATCAATAGTAAACAAATTACATGTTCATTTTCTTTCAGAGAGGGTGGTGTAATATTTTCAATTTTTATTTCTTTTCATATTGGTGTATGAAATTTATATCCATCTTCATTTAAATCAGCAATTTAATTGGCATCATAGTCTTGGGGATTTAAAAACATATCAAGATTCACATCCACATGAACATTTGCATCATCAGTCATACCCGTGTTTGGTTCTACATTTCTTGCGTCCATCATGATCTTTTCAATGGTCTCATCTACAACGAGCACTGAACTAGATGCTTTAGAAGTGTTATTCAATTGATGTTGTTGTGATCTTCGATCTCTTTGGCATTTTGCCTCCTTCTATCTTTGTACTTGAATTTTGTCCATTGTCATTCTCATCTTTTGTTTCTTTTGACATTTCTTAGAACCCATCTTTACAAACTCCTCTTCAAAAAATAATATCTTTTTACTGAGTTCTTCAAAAATTTGTGTAAAAAATATTAAAAAGTACTGCCAAATGATGTAAAAAATGTTTGTCAGTACAAATTTCAATGTTAGTGTGGTAAATTGATGCAATCTATATTTTTTTAATAGTAACGGTTATTTAGGAATGAGGGCCCATTATTTAAATAATAGAAATGGGGGCCCGTTAGTAAATCCAACGATCAAAAAAATGGAACGGACCCTGTTTTATAAATAGGCCCCTGTTTTGTGGAAGTTGATTCCACAACCCACCACATGGCTTGGGATTAGGCCCAGGATAGGCCTAGGATGGCCACACCTGAGACATGGACCTGCAAATTCAAATCTCTATGAATGAAAGCAGAAATATGAACTTCTGAAATAGTTTACGTGCCTCTAATTAGAGAATTTTTATATGAAATTAAAACCCATTTCAGATTATACTATCTAGATTCTAAATATGTAAATTTATTTAAATATTGATTATTTTAACTATTTTTCATTTAATTTATACTAAATTAGGGCCATAAACTTGAAATATTAACTAATTTTTCTAATTTAATAACTTTTTTATTTTAATGAATTTTGAAAAAAAAATTATATGTCATCAATCTAAACAAAATTATTTTCTATTTAAAAAATATATAAAATAATTTTTTTTTAATTATACGTCAAATTATGTGGGTCGTACACATCAAGTTTTTAAAAAGATAATTACGACCATTAAAAAATTAATTAAAAAAAGAATATTAGAAAATCAAATACAGAAAAATGTGCTAATCAATCTTTAGTGTGTTACAAACCATTTCCCTAAATGGTTTGAGAAAATAATTTTAATTGTGTCAAAAAGTGTGGGTCGTACACATGCATGGTATGGTCCTAAAACATACATTTTTAAAATATAGTGTTTTGTACTCCATTCAAAAAGTTATTTTTTATTACGTGGGTATTAGAATAAATTACATATCTGGAAAGTAAACTCAGAGGGCTATCTTTTATATTCATGACTTTTTCCAAGATTGAATCTCTAAGTGTTTCAAAATTTAAGCTCAAATGAGACAAAATGTGAAAATTGGGGAAAACACTTCCACTTTTTGGCCAAAAAGTGGACTCAGCTTCTTGCATTGAACCGTAAGAAGCTTTTGAACTGGCTTGATGATGATGTCTTGATGTAAATAGTTGATGGGTGAATTCACAAAACTGGTTCCCACTTTTGCCAACGATAGAATTTGGCGAAAGTGGGAATTTCGGATTTGACAATGTTCGAGCGAAACACAAATGTTCGCTCGGACTGCCCTTGGGAGTCCGAGTGAACCAAACGGTTCAGCTGGGTTCGAGCGAATGGGGGGTTTGAGCGAACCCATTAAATATCGATATTTTAATGGGTTCGCTCGAACCCCCCATTCGCTCGAACCCTTGGCAGTTAGGGTTTTTTTTAAAATTTTATAAATATCGAAAATGACAGTTAAAAGGTCATTGTTACATTTGACTTTTTCTGTCTGGTGGGGGTTGGATCGAACCAGTCGTCAGCATCACGTCATCGAGCATTGTCTGCAGCAGTTAGCATCTTTCTTATTTCAGTTTTCGACCCTTGTTATATCAGGTGCACAAAATAACCCTTTGTTTGGTTTAATAATGTCTTTTTTTATTAAATTTGTAAATAATTTATTTGTTAATTTAATTTTTTAATTAAATAATTATATATAGTTATTGGTTTTGAACATTTTAGAAAAATGTTTGATAATTTATTGTTTTTCATTATTTTAGAAAAATGTTTGATAATTTAATATTTTGATTGAAATGTGTAAATTTGTTTTTAAAATTACGTAATTGTATAGATGTATATTTTTTTCAACATTTTAAAAAATTGTTATGAAAAACATAGAAAACTATCCTGTAGTAAATCAGATCTTAGAAAAACATTAGCAAAAAAAGAAAAACGTTAAAAAAATTAATTTAAATAAACATTAGAAAATTTAGATACCAAATTTAAACAAATTAGACAAAATAAATTTCCTCTACAATGTGACCTATTTTCACATCCTATTACTCGCACAACATGACCCCTTAAGACCACATATGACACTATACGTTCTCTTAGGAGGTCATAGAGGATCACATATAATATAATAGTGTACATGTATGACATTCCCTTTAGGATCACATCTAGTGTCCTAAGGGGTCATACGTGGTTCTAAGGGGTCACACGTGTTATAACACATGCGGGACCCCTTAGAATCGCATATGACCCCTTATAAAATTGTAGGGTGAATGACATACCCCTTAGTCCATCAAATAGTGTCTTAACACATACGTGACCCATTAAAATCACATATGACCCTTTATAAAATCAATCTTAGTGTGAACGACATATCCCAAAACCCATCACATAGCGTCTTAAGGGGTCGTATGTGGTCCTAAGGGGTCACGCATGCTTTAACACATGCGTGACACCTTAGTAGGTCACATAGGACCCCTTATAACATCCTACTATACATATGACATTCCCCTTAGGATCACATAGTGTCATAAGGGGTCATATGTGGTTCTGAGGGGTCATGCATTTGTTATAACATATGCATGACCCCTTAGAACTGCATATGACCCCTTATAAAATCCTAGTGTGAACGACATACCCCTTAGTCCATCACATAGTGTCTTAAGGGGTCCTATGTTGTCCTAAGGGGTCACGCATGCATTAACACATGTGTGACCCCTTAGTAGGTCACATATGACCCCTTATAACATCCTACTGTACATATGACATTCCCCTTAGGATCATATAGTGTCCTAAGGGGTCATATGTGGTTAGACCCACATATGACCCCTTATAAAATCCTATAACCACATATGACCCCTTGTAAAATCCTAGTGTGAACGACATACCCTTTAGTTCATCACATAGCGTCTTAAGGGTCGTATGTGGTCCTAGGGGCCACGCATGCATTGACACATACGTGACCCCTTAGTAGGTCACATGTATGACCCCTAATAACATCCTACTGTACATATGACATTTCCTATGTGTCCTAAGGGGTTGAATATGTGGTCCTAAGGGCTCACGCATGCATTAACACATGCGTGACCCCTTATAGAATCCTAGTGTGAACGACATACCCCTTAGTCCATCACATACTATCTTAAGGGGTCGTATGTGGTCCTAAGGGGTCAACATGCATTAACACATGCGTGACCCCCTTATAACATCCTACTGTACATATGACATTCCCCTTAGGATCATATAGTGTCCTAAGGGGTCATATGTGGTTAGACCCACATATGACCCCTTATAAAATCCTATAACCACATATGACCCCTTATAAAATCCTAGTGTGAACGACATACCCCTTAGCCCATCACATAGCATCTTAAGGGGTCATATGTGGTCCTAAGGGGCCACGCATGCATTGACACATGTGTGACACCTTAGTAGGTCACATAGGACCCCTTATAACATCCTACTATACATATGACATTCCCCTTAGGATCACATAGTGTCATAAGGGGTCATATGTGGTTCTGAGGGGTCATGCATTTGTTATCACATATGCATGACCCCTTAGAAATGCATATGACCCCTTATAAAATCCTAGTGTGAACGACATACCCCTTAGTCCATCACATAGTGTCTTAAGGGGTCCTATGTTGTCCTAAGGGGTCACGCATGCATTAACACATGTGTGACCCCTTAGTAGGTCACATATGACCCCTTATAACATCCTACTGTACATATGACATTCCCCTTAGGATCATATAGTGTCCTAAGGGGTCATATGTTGTCCTAAGGGGTCACGCATGCATTAACACATGTGTGACCCCTTAGTAGGTCACATATGACCCCTTATAACATCCTACTGTACATATGACATTCCCCTTAGGATCATATAGTGTCCTAAGGGGTCATATGTGGTTAGACCCACATATGACCCCTTATAAAATCCTATAACCACATATGACCCCTTATAAAATCCTAGTGTGAACGACATACCCTTTAGTTCATCACATAGCGTCTTAAGGGTCGTATGTGGTCCTAGGGGCCACGCATGCATTGACACATACGTGACCCCTTAGTAGGTCACATGTATGACCCCTAATAACATCCTACTGTACATATGACATTTCCTATGTGTCCTAAGGGGTTGAATATGTGGTCCTAAGGGCTCACACATGCATTAACACATGCGTGACCCCTTATAACATCCTATTGTACATATGACATTCCCCTTAGGATCATATAGTGTCCTAAGGGGTCATATGTGGTTAGACCCACATATGACCCCTTATAAAATCCTATAACCACATATGACCCCTTATAAAATCCTAGTGTGAACGACATACCCCTTAGTTCATCACATAGAGTCTTAAGGGGTCATATGTGGTCCTAGGGGGCCACGCATGCATTGACACATACGTGACCCCTTAGTAGGTCACACATGACCCCTAATAACATCCTACTGTACATATGAAATTTCCTATGTGTCCTAAGGGGTTGAATATGTGGTCCTAAGGGCTCACGCATGCATTAACACATGCGTGACCCTTTATAGAATCCTAGTGTGAACGACATACCCCTTAGTCCATCACATACTATCTTAAGGGGTCGTATACATGGTCCTAAGGGGTCAACATGCATTAACACATGCGTGACCCCTTATAACATCCTACTGTACATATGACATTCCCCTTAGGATCATATAGTGTCCTAAGGGGTCATATGTGGTTAGACCCACATATGATCCCTTATAACATCCTACTATACATATGACATTCCCCTTAGGATCATATAGTGTCCTAAGGGGTCATATGTGGTTAGACCCACATATGACCCCTTATAACATCCTACTATACATATGACATTCCCCTTAGGATCATATAGTGTCCTAACATACATATGACGTGTTAGATCTCTCTATTCTTGAATTTTTTATGTATGTCAAAGATTTAAATATGTACATGTACATTAGATCTCTCTATCTCTTTGAAATATATGTTATCTCTAGATCTGAAATATATGAACTCTCTCTCTCTCTCACTGAAATATTTGAAATTTTTACATGTATTTTTTGAAAATGAAAATGATCTCTCTCTCTCTCTGTCATGAAGATTTATATGTATATAATCTCTCTCTCTCTCTCTCTCATGAAAATGATCTCTCTCTCTCTCTCTCATGAAAATGATCTCTCTCTCTCTCTGCTTACGTATTTATTTTAACTTTATGACATGTACCTAGATAGATGGCATCCCAGGATATACCTTCGCAGGCTCCTGATCAGGATCCACCTTTGCAGGCTCCTGATCAGGATCCACCTTCACAGGCTCCTGATCAGGATCCACCTGCGCAGGCTCCACATCAGGAGCCACCACAGCAGGATCCTCCACAGCAGGATCCCCCCTTGCCCGATATTGCCACTATTTTTCATTATAGTGATCGAGAGCTGCATAGGTTGAGGGCCATACTAGATGACCCTCGTACTGATGGCGTGTACAAGAGTACGTGCACGTCCATTTTTGACAGTTTGCAGACATTGAGGGACCGCTTAGTATCTCATACCTCATTCTCACCTGAGGTTATAGAGGATATATATAGACAGTTGAGGAGTGAGGTGAGGGGTCCTCATTCTTTTGCTGATGTGGTGGGGGTGTTCTCGAAGGAGACCATCAAGGAGAGATGCTTCCCACAATATCAGGAGAAGAGTAAGGTGAGGGGATATCAGGTTACCAGATGTATTGACCCACAGGTTGCGTCACTGATTTACCCACGATTCTTAGAAGCCCATGGTCGTTATCCTAATAACGACCAGATTCCATTATACTTTGCACAGCAGGTATTTGCTGAGGTTCATTGTCAGATGAAACCAAACTACCTTGATATTCCGGGATATTATGGACAGGGGAGGGGCAGGATTGCTGATAGAGATGCATACCGTAGGCGTGATAGAGCTCCGCCTAGACATAGGGACCTTGTTGGCCAGAGATTTCCTGTAGTAGTCCCAGCCATGGCACCCATAGCAGATCACGTTGTGATTGCTTCTCAGAGAGAAGCAATTGATAGGATTGGACATATTGCATTAGCAGCAGCCACCATATCTTCTGACAGGGTGGGCAGATATATGATGACTCGACCACGTTCGCGATCATCCATAGATCATGCATCTTCTAGTCATGGGGGGGCTTCAGATTCAGATGATCGGTATATTTCTGCTGGCATCCCCTCCCCAGATGAGGTAGCAGCTATAGTCGGAGGTAGTAGACATGTACAGATGTCGCAGTATTTAGTCGAGGACCTACTACATGCTTATAGTTTTATTTCATCTCGACTTGGGATACCATTGGGTGATGTTAGAGAGGAGATTCTCAGAGATGTTCAGGCTACAGCGGCATCGACGCATACCCCGAGGCAGTCACAGCATTCTCATCACTCTACGCATGCTCCAGGCACTGACCCACCTACAGATCACTCTGTTGCTGCAGAGGAGGAGCTATGAGCTGATGAGCTCCATATCACAGATGAGGGCCAGTTGGATTCATGTGAGGAGATACGAGCTGATCAGGTACATATCACAGATGAGGGTTTGGACTCATTTGAGGATCAGCTGAGAGATTTGAGCCATACTGGATTTATGGACATGCTACTACAGTCAGACACTTCATCCACGATGACCACTCATCTAGTTAGCCCCTTGCACTCCTCAGTGATACGTACAGCTAGAGAGAGATATGCTGGCACGAGTGATGTTGTTGATATGATTACAGGACAGGATCAGTCTACTATACAGCCTACTCCAGGTGATACACAGGTATGTACATGTACATGTGCGTTTAAAATTTTAGAAGATATGTATACTTACATTGCAAATTTGTACCTAATAAATCTATATATATATATAGATCTCATGTTTAATTTAAATAATCTAGAACTTTCTAAGTTTTAATTTGTAGATCATTTAAATTGATTGTGGACTAATCCTTAAATTGACAGTTAGCTCATGTCACTCCTTCCTTGAGCTCTGAGCATGTGCGTAGGAGAGATTCTTTAGATGCTGACATTAGTGTACAGGTTAGTTATGGTTTTTGGTATATATATATTTGATGTACATGCACGTCTAGAGAGATCTATATATATTATATTTAATATTTAAATAAATTCTACTTTTGCAGGACTCCCCCTCAGATGGTCGCTCAGTTCGTAGCCGACATGATGATCCCCAGTGTTGATTTGCTCCAGACTTTATAGCTCATTTACATTTATCTTTTTATATACTTTCATATTATATATATATTCATGCACGTACATGGAGTTTAGACTCTAGATTATACTTTATACCTGGTTTATGTTTGACTCTGGATTATACTTTATACTTTATACATGGAGTTTAGACTCTAGATTATACTTTATACCTGGTTTGTGTTTGACTAGAGCTAGATTATACTTTATACATGGAGTTTAGACTATAGATTATACATGTTATAAGTTTTATACATGTTTGATTATATTATATTTATACACATGTTTGATTATATTCTAGATTTATGTACATGATGTTTGATTAAATTAGATTTAAATACATGATTGATTAGATTGTATATTTCATGCATGTGTACAATGACTTGTTTAGACTCTAGATTATACTTTATACCTGGTTTGTGTTTGATCAAGATCTATTATACATGTTTGATTATATTAGATTTATACACATGTTTGATTAAAGATTAGATTTAAATTCATGTTCAAGATTAGATTGTATATTTCATGCATGTACAATGACTTGTTTAGACTCTAGATTATACTTTATACCTGGTTTGTGTTTGATTGATCTATTATACATGTTTGATTATATTAGATTTATACACATGTTTGATTAAAGATTAGATTTAAATTCATGTTTGATTAGATTGTATATTTCATGCATGTACAACGACTTATTTAGACTCTAGATTATTCTGTATACCTGGTTTGTGTTTGATCATCTATTATACATGTTTGATTATATTAGATTTATACATGTTTGATTAGATTAGATTTAAATACATGTTTGATTTTCAAACAAACTTGATTTAAATGTATTCAATTATAAATGTTTGATTTTCAAACAAAAGAGTATGTATGAAATGAACAAACTAAACTAAGATAGGTCATGTATTGAATAGTTCACATCCAGTACATGTATATTACATAGGTATGTATATTTGTAGGTATGTGAGCTTCTAGGTATGTATATTGTAGTTAAATAGTTCACAACATGTACATGTCCTAATTCCATATTAAATATATCAATTTTACAAATGTACATATTACATTCTAATTTAAATATGCATTTTTTAATTAAATACAAATACAATTACATACAATTAAACACGTGCACATTTAAATATAATGTATAAATAAACTTAAAAAAATATTTATCCTAAATAGTTTCAAAACAAGTTACTTGAGATCTAGAATTTATCTTGAACTTTTACATTAAAATTCAATTCAAGTGGATTACTAAATTATGTATATATAGTTCATACCACATCAAGTGGTTCACAACGCTCTTCAATAACACTTAATATTTTGTCATGATCTTCACTATCTAGTCTCCACTTTTGAGTCCACCCTCGATGTGGAACTGTTTGAAGAATTAGGCCAACAGCAATGACCAAGTGACTATACTGATATACCTTGTTATCAATTTGGTATTCAGTGAAATGAATCCCATGTTGAACAATTTTAACTTGTTTGAAATATGTCCCTTGCACTACAACTGATCCTGCATGTACATGTATATAAGAAACATGAGAAATTAAAAAAATTCACACAAGCGATTTGTATGTATGTACATATTCAAATCAGAACTCAAACCTGTGGGAAATGACATTCCATCACTCATCTCAGATTTTGATAACTTCTTTCTCTCTTCTGTGCAACGCAATAAATAATAACTAACACCTTCTATATTTCCATCTTCTACTATGACTGCAAAAATATCTCCTGCAATTTGACACAATTTAAATAAATTCTAAGTTATATGTCATTTTTAAGGAAATGTTTACATGTGTACGTCATGTACATACATACCTTTTTTAATCAATCCTGAAATATGATCGTAATCACCAGAAATCAAAGGAATGTCTTCAAAGTTTTCATCCTCATTTGAATCCTCGTATGTGTCAGAAACATCTAGTGGCACCATTTTCCATTCACTAACATATCCAAGCTCTTGGTTCTTGCAATCAACATAGTTTTCAAAAATGCATTCAGAACAAAAACATGAATAATCTCTAGTGTATAATGTCCATGGGCGATTATCTGTACTCATGACACAATGCAAAGATCTTGTCCTCTCCACACTCTTGCATCCATGCATTGATTTTCTATCCACATCTGTAAAATGTACGTGTACAAGAATACATACATGTAGATCAAGTTGTTAAATTAAAAAAAAATAGAATAAAATACTAAAAGAGAACACGTACCGGTTATCTCCCAAAACACTCTATATGGAATGGGCTTATATGTTCTTGATGATGATTCCCCAGGATAATTAGGTTGTTCAAAGTGTTTCTTACACCATTCAACAACATCATGTGCATTTTCTATACGTTCTCCTGTGTACTTTATTTGATGCTTTCTTATAGCACGTTTGATACAAGCTCCTGCACCATCATGTTCACCCTTTCCATGACCACTCTCAAAAAAACTCCAAACATGTGGTATTTTGTCATTTCGATGATATCTACATAGTGCATAAAATGGCCTCGAAGATTTGAATTGTGCCGCACATCCATCAGACCAAACAAAATGTTTAACTATTGTTATGCCTCTATCTTTCAAATATTCAAAAAACTTCTTAAAGCAATGTTGTACAAAAAGTGTGTCATGCTCCTTATCATCACTGATATAGAAGTGGTACTCTTTCTTAATGACACGATTTTCAAATGTACTATCAACACCATCTAAATTCATCTGTGCATGTCGATAACACACATGCACGAAAGTAGTGATTTGCTTTGAAAAATAATACTCTGATTGAATCTCTTTTTGATGCACAAAAGAGTAATTCTCTGCGAAGTCAACTACAGATAAAATAGTTCCAAGTGGGAAAGTGTCTCTTAATCTTTTAAATTGTTCTGCTTGCCACTTGGCAAAAAAACCATGGCATATGTATGGTTTTATCAACTTACGAAAATTTTCCATAAATGTTCCAATAGGTATTTCTTCTTCTACATAATCTAGTCTTGTAGATTCCTTTCCAAATTTTGTTTCAATTTTTTTGTACTTATAACTCTTGCAATTTACCATCTTCCTCATGTCAGTATCTTCATCTCTCAAAGGCAATTTAGCCAAGTCCCCGCATGTTCCACAAATTCCTCTTATGCAATTTATTTGACCGGTTGCATTATCATCTGATTTATCACATAAGATGGATGCTATAAATTGACTTGTTCGTTTAGGAGGAGCATTTTCATAACCATCATTATCTTCTCTAATCTTTCGAAACACCTGATAGTACAAGTCAAATTCGATGTGATAACGACAACAACAAGTTTCGAAAACTTTGTTTAACTTCACATGATATGGCCTTAACCGTTCAAACATGGTTTGTCCAATCTTTATATGAGGGTTTGTTTTAGTAAACAATACATACAATTCATGTTTTGTTGTGTCTAGCCAATGTTTTACATGGAGATCATAACGATCAGGACAAATCCTTTGCTTGATAACATCTCTACTATTTGATGAAGGGCGAGTATTATCATTCCAAAAACTTGTCACAAAGTTCCTAACAACATCTTCAATTCTATCAGAACGAGGAGCTCTACACATAATTGCCCAATTCCCTTCTGAGGTAGTATCATCCAAAATCTTTCTCCTTTTAACATATTTAGATATTGTCCTTCTACTAAAACCAAACTCAGATGACAGTGAAGAGATTTGTCTTTTTTGAGGCAATCTTTCATTTACTAAAGATGTCAACATCACTCTTCTTGAAATGGTCTTATCTAGTTTTCGAGATTTTTTACCAATGTTCACCAAACCTTTCTTAACATTATCAACAATAGATTTTTGTAGCTGAGAATATTTCCTCGTTTGATTTGTTGTATCTATACCCAACAATTTCATTGGATCTATTAAGTCTTTATGAGTAAGTACAATTGATAACAATTGAGCTTTTTCTAGTGTAGTATCAAGATTGTTGAAATGCGACATTATTTCTTTTGCACTTTTATTCATTGACCTCCTTTTAGTATGTCTAGGTTCTTCACTGAGACGTTTCAACTCATCCACATCCATTTCAAGTAAATGATCTAAATTTTTATAAGAAATATTTCTCTTCACCTATTTAGCTAGATCCACAATATGCTCATCCATATCAGTGGTAGGAGGTAAGGAGCCTGACCCCTCTCCTTCAAAGGTCTCCATTGGTTCAACTTGGACAATCTCCTCCCTATGTTCATCAACTATATTGTGTTCTTCAACAGGTTCATTTGCCCGTTCTGCACATAATTTAAGAGTTTGTGTAAGGTTCTTGAATTAATCAGAGATTATTCAATTAGGATTAAGAATAGGGGTGAATTTGGCTTAAAGCTTTACATGTTAAAATTAAAGCCCATTCAATTTGGTTTATTAAATTTAAATACTTTTTTAAGACCTTATTGTTATAACTCTAATTAAATTACTTGTTTAGGTTTAAAGTTCAATTTGTTCTCAGGTTAGGATTAAAGTTCAATCTCTAATTTTGAGCACTAATTTAACACATAAAATAAAATTTTGATAAATTAGAAATTCCAATTTTGAAAATTAAAAGTACAAATATTTTGATGCATGCATACGATAACTTAGGTGACCTCATATTAATTTGTTATGGACCATAATGTAAGTGGACTATAATTTGTCATATGTGAGTATATTTAAGACCTATTATTGCATAATAGACCTCCTAATCTGAAATGTTTTTGCATGTACGTGAAGTTGAATATAAATAGTTCACCTAAATTATTCAACATGTTTAATAGGAGAAAAATGCAATTACACAACAAGCAAGTTGATGGAAATTGAAATTTGCAAATACACATGTATTATCTCAAATTAATTATGTTTTCCAATTAAAACAAAATTATTTTTAATCCTATTAAAAATATTAGATTTAAAAAATATTGAATTCTAATTAATTGATACGTAATACATATTAAATTAAATATCTTCTTTGTTATAAATTTATGTCACATTTAAGAACTATAATCAATGTAATAGTCCTAATAGGCCTTATTATTAAAATCAATATGACCACATTTGAAAAAACATTTCACAAAATTAATATACTTAACTACCCTTAAGACAAATATATTATGTGATATTAAAGGACCTATCACATGAAATTACTTGTACATGTAGATTAAATATTCAATATATATAATTTAGAACCTAAAAATTATGACATAATAGGTCTTATTTATTATAAATGAACTTAATTATATAGGAGAAAAATGCAATTACACAACAAGCAAGTTGATGGAAATTGAAATTTGCAAATACACATGTATTATCTCAAATTAATTATGTTTTCCAATTAAAACAAAATTATTTTTAATCCTATTAAAAATATTAGATAAAAAATATTGAATTCTAATTAATTGATACGTAATACATATTAAATTAAATAGAAATAAAATTAAAAATACATACTTGCATCATGATATCTTTGTCTTCTTTGTTCTCGATATCTTTCTTCCGTTTCGGGAGAATAATTCCTTGCAGTCTTATTTTGCCTTCTCTTCTTGTTCCCCATGCTTTTACAAAAAACCTTCAAATTATTCGCTTTCAAAATAATTTTCAAATATCTTCTCTCATCCAAAAGTGCGAATTATTTTAATCATTTGAGTGATAAAAAGCGAAAAAAAATTATAGATATTTATACGATTCCACAAATGAAAAAAAAAACAAAAAATGCGTCGGCCCGTGTTCGAACGAAAGCCGACAGTTAAAAATTGTTGGGTTCGCTCGAACATGGCAGTTACCAAAAAATGCGTGCCGAAATTTAGCTCGTGGGTTCGAGCGAATGGGGGTTCGCTCGAACCCACTTTGGTTCGAGCGAACCCAATCCGATCGAACATGTGTTCGATCGAAACCCCAAAATTGGAAGTTTCTCCCAAAAAATTTCAGAGTTCTGAAGAATTAATGACTTCGGAGCTCTGGTTCAGTACACGAATGAAATAATCTTCATAACCCAAAAATATTAGATGGTAGTACTCGAAACAAGCTTTCCAACGGATATAATTTTGTTATATTTTGAATTTATTATGTTCTTGATTTTTTAATTTTATTAAAAGTTGGTTTTTAACCGAACATGAACTTCTCTGTTCAACGCATTGGGAAAAATAAGAAACTAATTCAAAAAAAATTTAAAAAATATCTATGCCCTTGGTATTGATGTCTTCTTTCTAACAAAAAAAAAAAAATTTAATTTCGATTTTTATAGAACAAGTTATGTGTTCAAACGTAAACCTATGTTTGAATTATGACTAGTCGGACTTCAAAACTTTATAAAATGAAAAATATTGAACATATCACTATAAAACCAAATGCATGCCCTGGATATTGATGTTACAAACCAAAATTCGAAAGAATTGAGTTTTTATCATTTATAGAAAAAAAGTTATGCGTTACGGAAGGCACATCACTCTTAAAAAATGTAGTTTGTTGTAAAAAACTACTTTTCGAGGGAGATGGAAATTTTTTAAAAAAATCTTTCAAAAAAATTTGAAAAAAATGTATATAGAATCTACAAACAAAATGCTAGAAATCACTAATTTACATCATCTTCAAATTTTTAATAGTTTAAAAGTTATAGTTCTCGGAAGTTGAAGATTATTTTAAAAATGTACATCTCAGTGTCAAAAGTGGCAAAAAAGTGGGAACCATTATTGTGAGTTCACCCTGATTGGTGACTTGTTTTATGTTGTTATTGCTAGAAACTATGTTTTATGTCATCTAATTCTATTAGGCCAATTGGTAATGCCTAACCGGTAGAGAAAACAATTTAATGGTGAACTGGCAAATAGGTCATCAACCAGTAAAAAGTAACAGAGTTGCATTCTAGCTACCAGTACAGGCGATTGATAAAGAGATGAATGATGTGGTTTGACAGGAGTGATGGAAACAAGTATTTGGTGTTATATTCATGACCGCATTAGTAGATTCAATAGGATGATCGAGAATTGATGTATAGAGTAGGCTATCTAGAAGAACACTTAATCGATAGTAATAAAGTCACTAAGATCGGTAAATTGGTAAAATTTTATTTTATTTTTTGTTTGTTATGTCGGTGGCTAACATAAGTAAAATGTGTATTGCAAGATTGACCAGATTCATTGAACCTAGGAAATTGTTCCAAGGTTGCTAGCTAACTAAGTTGATGTCTATAAAAAGTGTGATCAATTATGAGATAAGGACATGTATGTGAATGAGATCAAAGGGGAATATTGAAAGTTTGATTGTGCGGTGATTAGTGAAGCTTTGTATATTGATGTATTGTTGAATATTTTGATGAACTAAAGTGGATCTTATCAGACACAAAAGTGTTATATGAAGATGATTTAATGGTTGCTATCCTAATAGTTGCAACAACAAAATCCCTTAAATGGGTAGGTCTTGACAAGCCTTGATCTATAAATCCCCTAATAGGGTAGCTCAACATATGAGTTTAAATCCTCTTGCGAGGTTTCTCCTAACAGGGAAAAGCTCCTAATAGGGATCATAATAGCAATCCCTTAACTAGGTGACTCCTAACCAGGTCTACTCCTAACAAGGCAAATTTGTAAGACCTTAACTGGTTAGAGATTTCTATTTTTGCAAATAGTGAATCTTGTGGGTACTAACTCCCACCGTGCTTTTTCCAATTTGGGTTTCCACATATAAATCATTGTGTTATGGTTGGCATGTTTTATGTAGTGTTTTCTTATATTATTATCCTCCTTGCATGCCTATTGATTTTAAAGTTGTTAAGTTGTATAATCAAATTCTAGAGGTTTTTTCTTGCACTGATTCACCCCCCGTCCCCTCTCAGTCTTATAAGTTTATCAATTGGTATCAGAGCCAAACTTCCTTCAGGTTTAACTTCTTGGTAAGGATCTCTAAGGAAGACATGGGGGATATGAGTTATAGAGAGATGTCTAATAAATTTTCAGAAACTGAGGAAGGCCTAGAAACATTGAGAGGCAAATATAAAGCCTCCCTTGCTAAGAGAAGAGAGCTAATTGAACAACTGTTGGAGGTTTTTGAGAGAAAACCTTCTGATAAAGAAAACATAGATGCATGGGTTGATGAAGTGGAGAAACTAAATGATGAGAAGGCTAACTTGGGGAGAGAGCTAGAAGCCCTAACCATCCCAATGGGTCAAGAACTTGAAGCAAGGAGAACAACAAAAGACAATATCAAAGAGAAAGAACATGAGATCTTTAAGTTAAATCAAGAAATCGGTATTGTGTATGCTCATTGGCATGAGGAAAAAGAAGAAAAGGAAGAAATAAAGGTAGATCTAGATATGGTAATTTCTCTTGGAGAGACTCTTATGAAAAGGAATGAAGACCTTACATAGGAACTTGATGATGGTAATGAAAAACTTGCTAAGTTTAACAAAATTTCTACCATGCTTGATGAATAGATTCAATCACAAAGGATGGAAGGTGACACAACTAGATTGGGTTACAATACATTTGAGAAAGGTGAATCTTCTGGTACAAAGGACAACATGGAAGAAGGTAAATCTGCACCTAAAGTTTAGAAATCCACTGGTAAGAAACCTTATGAACCTATATGTTTCAATTGTCATAATCCAGGATATACTACTAATGTTTGTAAAAGCAGATGTAATGACATTAATGGTTATAGACCTAATACATATCAAGGATATAAGCCTAGAACCTTTAATGGATACTATTTCACTTGCAACATGCATGGACATAGAGCTATTTAGTCCAGTTATAAAGAAAATAATCTGACACCTCACATGATTCAGAGGTTTGGTGGTGGTTGGCAAAGAAAATTTAGTGACTGAAGAAGTCCTAACTAGCATAGACCCTATGCTAACTGGTCTAGCCCCTATGAGATGGAAAAGAGGATGAATGTGGTTTGCACATTTTTTCATAAACTATGTTCATGTAGCTATGAACTAAAGAAGAAGGACTAGTACAGGAAATGCTAGACCTTGGAGAGCATCTGGTATGGCTTGTTATCATTGTCATAAACTGGGACTTATTGCAAAGTTTTGCAAAGAAAAGGTGAATCAACCGATAAATCAACCTACTGACCAAAAAGGGAAGATGAAAATTAATGTGGAGGAGACCAAAGCTAAAATGAACATAATCTGGAAAGAGAAGGATGATGAGAAAACTGAAGACAAACAATCTGAAGATATTATTTCTTCACCTAGTGTGGAGAACCCTTCATCGGAAAACTAACCTGTTTAAAAACTTAGGGGGAGCTCTATATTATATCTATTCCAGAACCCCCTGAAGGACCATGAGGTATGTTAAATCTGCATACTCTGATGCATTGTGATATTAAGAAGTGATTTTATGATCAAACCAGTAGTATGCTAAAAGATATTTTAAGGGTTTTACCGGTAATAGGATTTAATGCGGTAGATATGGGCAAATAAAAAGAACTTTATGAATGTAATTTTTCACTTTGGATTCTTGTGAGCACTCAGAGAGCGATAAGAGAAAAGAAAACTTTGTGTTTGTAGCATCTAATTGGATTGATATAGACTTGAGGAGATTTGAGGTAATCCATGATCAATAATTGGTGAAGAGAACTTTGTCAGTGTTGAAACCCTAGTTGTGATAGCGGTGAAAGGTGTTTATCCAGCAATTCCTATTTTCTATATCTAAAGTTTGAATCTTTAAGAATTGATACAACACATCTAGTAGATGTTACAAATAGACCTCATCCTCAATTTAAAAGGCACCCGTTTAAGTATGTTGAAACTAATCCCATCAGAGCCCTATTTGAAGTTCCCTATGGAGTGTTACATGTAGAAGATGTTAGATCTTTTTATCATTACAAATTGGAGGATCTTGGTATTTTTGCAATCTTTGACCAATATAAATTGATTGTTGTGTGATAAGAATGGAGTGATAAAGGAACAGTTTAAGAAGGTTACCGAGAAAGGTTTTCACCATGCACTAAATTTCTTTGATGATTTTGATGGTGAACATGTCAGATATGTTCTTAGAGGGATTCATGGCCAATTTATGTGGCTTCACAGACCACATAAGATTACAAAAGAAGCTATTCATGCAGACACCAGACTTTGTGCCACTAGTGAGGTTCTAGTATTGAGATCCATTCCTAAGAATGATGTTGAAAAGATGACTAATTAAAGATGGGATGGAAGAGAAATGATAGTGAATGATGTTAATGATCCGATAGTTAAATATACTTCAATGGTTTTTTCTTACCAGATATATCATTCTAGAAGGATGAACAAAATCCCTGATGCAGCTATTCATACTGCATATCGGATGATAAAGGAAGATGTTGATTATGATTTTTCTAAGGCATTGCAATGTCAACTAATACTGAATCTATCGTCCATCAAGAAGGATAAGAGATTGAAGTTTAAATTTGGACAGTTGATCATTGGTTTGTTCTTCTATTTTTAGAATTACTTTCCTAGTATCGGTGATGTTCAGTGGTCTAATGACACACTGACACGATTACAGATGAAGAACATCATTAGAATGTTGGGTAATAGTTTTGATAAGATTGCATGGAGATATTTTAAATATTTTTAGAAGAAGATGCATGCAAGAGAAAGGTTACCAGAGAGTATGGTCAAGAAATTTGAGAATACAATTTGTTTCGTGGTTGATACAGATACATGTATGATGGAGGCAGTTGATCCCAAGACAACTTGGGTGATGTCTATGGGTTATGAAGTCGAGGCAGATCTTCTGGTTGCATATGCAGATCACCCGTTAACTCAACCAGTAGATACAACTACAGAAAGATTTGGCACCTATAAGGAGAAATCACTATAGGTGCACTCTAAACTAAATAGACCAGTAATTGCTAAGAAAGTGAGAAAGCAAGTGGAGGCATTTGCTGAACAACAACGTTTTAGAAAGGAAGCCATTGCAGAAGTAAGAGAAAGACATGCAACACAACAGGAAGGTGCATCTAGTTCCCCAATCGGTACTAGCACTAGTAGACAAACAAGGAGTACAGTGGTGAAGGAGACACCTATAGAGGCAAAGAAGGAGAAACCTTCCAAAATTCAATTCAAGAGAAAAGGTAAAATAATTGACCCCCCTATAGTTAAAGCACTATTAATTAGAGGGAAAATGAAAAAGGAACAAGCAAAGAAATTGGTAGTTGTTGATGAAGAAGAAACCGAATCAGAAGGTGAGAAGAAATCCTTAAGAGCTAGTGGTAAGATATCAAAGGATGTTGGAACTTCCACTATTAAGATAGTGAAGAAACCAATATCAAAACTTACATCTTTTGAAAAAATAATTATGCATGTTAAGGAGTATGTTTTATTAAATGTTGTGAAGAAACTTTATGATAGTTTTGGTGAGGATGAACAAAGACAGATAGAGGATGTAATTGTTTTCATGATGAATAAATACAACAAAGCCCTGATTGAATTGAAAGGGGTAATTTCAAATTATTTATATAATAAAATTGATGCAAGGTGGCATGCAGTTATGAAACAGGACAAAGAATTAATTGAATTTATTCTTAAGAACTTGCAACCTGAAGCCACAAAGTAGGAGATAGATAAAATTCTTGCAAAGGTAAAATAATCTTTTAGATATAAGAAAAGGTTGATAAGAATGTTAATTGGTGAGACCCAATCAATTCATATGGAAACTAAACAAATTTTGACAATTTTGCTAGGTTTGTTACGTGATGAGGAGGAAGAGCAACCAGAGAAGCTCAAGGCAGAAGATCTTCTAGACAATGTTGATATAAGTGAATTTCAACATGATGAAATTGTAATGGGAGACCAACCGGTAGATGATCAACTGGTCAATACACAAATAGAGATAGTTGTCATTCCTGATGATGACACCGATACTAATGATATTGATGCAACTGATAATGTAAATGTGTGGGTTGATGATATGAAAATGTTTGAACAACTACAAGGATGGGAAGAAAATAAAGATGAAGACGTAAAGAGATTTTAAGAGCCATTGGTAAATTATAGTGAAAAGAATAAGGAAGAAGAAAAGATAGAAGAAATGATAGAGGATATACCTAAAGAGAAGAAAGAGGAAGAGGACAAAAAATCAGAGGAATCTGAACCTAAAGTGACACCCCTATCATTTAATTATATGAAAAAAATTGATGATGACGAGGACAATGATGCATTAAGTATACAAGGACCCATTAACATGGATATGTTAAGTTCTATAGAATTAATGGAGATTGCAACTGTCATGCAATCTAGAGCTAAGAAGAAAAGAATGAACGAACAATAAAAGGAATCTCACTCAGTACAATGTGCGGTTGAGTTTTTGTCTAGTCTGTTATCGGAGACAAACACAAATAGATTGTCTACACCGATTGATAAGTTAGGTCAAATGGTTGTTGATGTTGTAAACAGATGAAATCATTTGAGGATGCAACATATATTTGTGTAGAAAAGGAGTATAAGAAGCAAATGATAGAGTAGCTAATGAAAGATATAGATAAAGCTAAAGTTGCTTTGACTGTTAATAAGGACTACTTGATGAAAGCATTGGAGACTGGCAGTAAGATACTTCTACTGTTGCAAAATTTCCATTATTTTGTGATGATTTGATAAAAAGGAAACATGAAGCTGAATAGGAACTTGAAGTTCTAAGTGATTCATTTAAGCCTTTGAATGATTTTGCAATATATTATGGAAGGACCGTTGTAGAGATTCAACATAAGCTGAAAGCTTTTGAAAATGAATAGGTAAAGAGAACAACATCCCTATAGGAACTAAAAACACAGTTGATACCAAAATTTGAGATCTTGTAGAAAGGGTATAAAGAGTCGGAAGCTATTCTAGCTACCTCGAAGATGAGAACTATAGATGCCATGGAGGAGCTTGTTGGACAAATCAGGACACATGTGGAGATAACCGACAGTATTTTGGAGACTTGACATAATGATCTGAAGCTATGCAATGCAATTTGAACTCTTATATATATATATATATATGCTATGGAGTGCAAAACATTTTATACTCTTATATCTATATATATTCTATTCAATTTTGATTCAATTTTGATGTAACTGTATATGTTTACTTTCCTTTGCCATTGTTGTCAAAGGGGGAGTAGTAGTTGAAAGAGTCAAAATTTTGTTGTAATCATATTGGGGAGTAGTAGTATGAGTCTTGTAATCATTTTAAATTTTTGTAATAGCATGCAATTGCTAAGTGCGAGTATGTCTTGATGTAAAGAGTTGATTGGTGACTTGTTGGGAAAAATGGTGTCTCAACCTTGCATTTATGCGAGGTTACTATTTATAGTAAGTTTTAATTTGAGCACGAAATGGTGCGAAACTCTCCCTAAATCTTTTGGTTGGCTAGATAAGCATTCCGGTAAAGTTGCGTCGCAAGGTCACAGCTAGTTTTGAAGATATTAAAGTTTTCGTCTTGGAGGGGTGCAATAAAATGTTTAAACTTAATTTTGGGGACTTTAGAGGCTCCGAAACGCCCTGAAAAGTGGCCATAATCGGCAAAGTGTGTTACGAGGTGATAGAGCACTTCGTGAGCTTTCCGGCGCTTCAAACGGTTCGTCAATCGGACACCCGGTTCTCAAGTTATGGCCTCCGGAAGTTTGTACTCCTGAAATAGGAAAAATAGTTTGTATCGGATACATAAATGAGCTGTAAAAGGGAGCGACACGTGTTGATGTGTGCTTTAACATGTCATAGGGCATCTAGAAGGGAGATAAGGTCGGCTACACCTTATTGGGTGGTTTTAGCCCATGGTTTTGTAATACCGTTTGACGGTTTCCTGTATTGTATCTCCTATTTATGAGGTGTGTGAGATAGAGGTTGTGTGTAAGAGTCTTATGGCTATTGAGTTGCCTCTGAATCTCTGATTAGTGGTACTCCTGCGAAGAGCTTGCTCTGCAAGTATGTTGTAATCTGTTTTGATTGCTGAATAAAATATTGAGCTGCTTTTGGAGGGTGGGGTTTTTCTCCCGAAAGGGTTTTCCCCACGTAAATCACTGTGTTGTGGTATGAATGCTATTATATCTATTTCTATTTTCTGTAACTGTTGTAACGATCTGAAAAAGTTTTGTATTACCCTCCTCTCAAGGTTAGTGTAGGAAGTTGTTTCCGCTACTTTACTTCCTTACAAGTGGTATCAGAGCCTGATCACCTTTGGTTTCAATTGTGGGCAGTTGGGTTTTTTGAACTAATCCAGATTTGAGTGGGAGCTTGTGCAGAAGACACTTTTTGATCTTGTTGCAGGATTATTCAGATGGCAAGTTCGTAAGGGAGAATAGAGGTGGAGAAATTTAATGGAAGTAATTTTGAGATGTGGAAGCTGAAGATGGAAGATCTGCTAATAGATCGAGATCTTTGGGATGCTGTTGATGCGAATGTCCAAAGGCCCTTAGATCCTACTGCGGCAGCTCAGTATGATGTTATGGACCAAAAAGCCAAGGGTCTAATCAGACTGTGCCTGGCAAACTCTGTTCTAATCAATGTCCATGAAGAGAACTCTGCAAAGAAGCTATGGACTAAGCTTGGTGAGATGTATCAAGTGAAATCTTTATTAAATCAAATTTTCTTAAGAAAGAAATTGTATTCCTTGAAGATGGAAGAGGGTGGACAAATTGCAGACCACCTGGAAGCATTCAATATGTTGGTGGCTCAATTAGTATCCATCGGTGTTAAGATAGACGAGGAGGAGAAATGTCAGATCTTGCTTTGTTCTTTGCCTGATTCGTGGGATTCTCTTGTTATGGCTATCGGTAGTACTTCTGTTGTTTTGAAATCTGAAGACGTGGTGGGTGCCCTACTCGGTGAAGAGATGTGAAGGAAGGTATCCATTAGTTCAAAGGAAGCCCTAACCATTCGTGGAAGACCTAAGGAGAAAGGCAAGAAGAATGAGAAGCGCGACAAATCCAAAGGGAGATCGAAATCTCCTAGAAAGTCCAAAGTCATTTGCTAGAACTGCGGTAAACCGGGTCACATCCGTAAGGACTGCAAAGAAGAAAAGAAGAAGAAGAAAAAGAAAAGGTTCGATTCTGATTCTGAGTCCGACAAGGAAGATGGCGATGCATTTATTGCGTCTTTGGTGACTCATACAGGTAATGATTCTTGGCTAATTGACTCAGGTGCATCTTTTCATATGACTTCCAATAGAGATTGGTTTTCTGAATATGAAGGATTTAATGGAGGTAAGGTGTACTTGGGTGATGATTCACATCTAGACATTGTTGGTCGAGGTAAAGTTAGAATCAGGTTTTCTGATGGTAGAATAAAAAGGATTAATGGTGTGCTGCATATCCCTGGATTAAAACGAAACCTATTATCTGTGAGCAAACTGATAGATGCGGGTGTGCAGGTAGTCTTTTCTGAAGCAGGATGTAAGATGATTAAGGGTGCTATGGTAGTTGCTAGAGGTGTCAGGTTTGGCACTTTGTATAAGCTTGAAGCATACACTATTGAGTGTAATAGCACTTCTGTAAAAAGTAAATCTGTGGATACTTCACTGGAAGATTTGAAGGTTTCACCTTCAGTAGATGGAAATGGTTTTTGGGTACCTAAGGGTGCTCTTTCATCTGAAGCAAAGTTACCTGCAGAGAAGACTATGTTATGGCACTAGAGACTTGGCCACATTGGAGAAAAGGGTCTAAGGACCTTGAAAAATACAAACCTTGTTGAAGGTTTGAATGACTGTAACCTTGACTTTGATTTCTGTGAGCATTGCATTTATGGAAAACAAAACCGCGTTCAGTTTTACTCGAGTTCTCATAAAACTTGTGGTGTTTTGGATCTTATCCATTCTGATGTGTTTGGTCCAGTAGATGTCTCTTCGATTGGAAAATCCACATATTATGTTTTATTTATTGATGATTTTAGTAGAAGGACATGGGTTTATTTTCTAAAGAGTAAATCTGAAGTTTTTAGTCGTTTTAAAGAATTTAAAGCAATGGTTGAGTTGCAGACTGGAAAGAAAATAAAATGTTTGAGAACTGATAATGGCGGTGAGTTTTGCTCTAATGATTTTGATAGATTCTGTAAAGACTGTGGAATTAACAGGCAGAAGACAACTCCGTATTCTCCACAGCAGAATGGAGTTGCAGAAAGAATGAACAGGACACTGATGGAGAAGGCTAGGAGTATGTTGAGTGGTGCTGGTCTCGAACAAAAGTTTTGGGCTGAAGCTGTTGCCACTGCTTGCTACCTGATTAACAGGTCTCCTACATCAGCTCTTGTTGATAAAACGCCTATGGAAGCATGGTCAGGTCATAAGCCTTCATTGAGACATCTTAGAGTTTTTGGTTGCGAGGCATATGCACATGTGCCAAAGGAGAAGCGAACAAAGTTGGAGAACAAGGCTGTGAAATGTATCTTCATCGGGTATAGTTATGGTGTGAAAGGATACAAGCTTTGGGACCCTGTTGCACAAAAGGTAATTCACAGTAGAAGTGTTATTTTTAGAGAAATTAAGTCTCCTTCGGTTACATTGCAGCCAGAACAGACTAAAAAAGAAGATGTGATTCAACTTCCTTCTACACCTAAAAGAGTTGAATCGAGACCCCTAGATAGGCAAGAATTTGAGGAGAGCTCGTCTAGCTCTGAATCTTCAGAAGAGGAGGAAGAACCTCCAACTCAGCTTGTTCGAAGGTCTACAAGACATAGACAACCACCTGAAAGGTATTCTCCTGATGATTGGAGATGCATTTTTGCTCTGAATACTAGTGTGGATGAACCGAAATCTGTAGAAGAGGCATTAGGTATGAATGATGCAGAATCCTGGAAGATTGCTATGGAGGAAGAAATGGCAGCTTTGAAAAAGAATGATACATGGGATCTTGTACCATTGCCTAAAGGACAAAAACCTGTTGGTTGTAAATGGGTGTTCAAGAAAAAGATTGGTTCAGATGGAAGCATTGAGAAGTATAAAGCAAGGTTGGTTGCAAAAGGCTACTCTCAGGTTGAGGGTGTTGATTACGGTGAGATATTTTCTCCTGTTGCAAAAATGACGTCCATTAGATTTTTGCTTTCTGTTGCTACTACTTATGATTTAGAGGTTGAGCAAATGGATGTGAAAACTGCTTTCCTTCATGGTGATTTGGAGGAAGATATTTATATGACACAGCCGGAGCACTATGTGGTGAAAGGCAAAAGTAATTTGGTCTGTAAATTGAAGAAATCTTTGTATGGCCTCAAACAAAGTCCTAGGATATGGTACTAGAAATTTGATATATATGTGTTGAGTTTGGGATTTGAACGTTCTAAATCAGATCACTGTGTTTATTATAAATCTGATGGTGATCATTTCTTATTCATTGCATTGTATGTTGATGATATGTTATTCATTGGTAAAGGGAAAGGTATGATTTCAGAACTGAAGTCTCAGCTCGCTGCTAAATTTGAAATGAAAGATCTTGGTGCAGCAAAGCACATTCTTGGGATGGAAATAAGAAGAGATAGGGTGAACAGAAAGCTATGGCTAGGCCAGAGTAAGTATGTGAATTCAGTGTTACAGAGGTTCAACATGCAGAATTGTAGACCATTGAGTGTTCCTTTTATAGTTGGAATGAAACTATCTATTTCAGATTGTCCTACATCCCCATTGGAGATGGAAGACATGAGCAGAGTGCCTTACCAGAGTGTGGTTGGAAGCTTGATGTATGCTATGGTCTGTACTAGACCAGATATTGCCCAAGCAGTGGGAGTACTTTCTAGATATATGTCTAATCCTGGTAGAGTTCATTGGGATGCAGTCAAAAGAGTCTTCAGATATTTGAAGGGTGCTTTAGAGTATTCTTTGTGTTATCATCGTAATTCAGTTGGAGACATGACTTCCCTTGATATCCATGGTTATGTGGATTCAGATTGGGCAGGTGATATTGATAGCAGAAGATCCACTAGTGCTTATGTGTTTACTTTGTTTGGTGGTGCAATTAGTTGGATGAGTAAGCTATAGGCTGTGGTTGCTTTATCCACTACTGAAGCAGAGTATATGGCAGCTACTCATGCTTGTAAAGAGGCCATTTGGCTTAAGAGACTGTGTTCGGATATTGGAATAAAACAAGGTACAGTGACAGTTTACTGTGACAGTCAGAGTGCAATTAGCCTAGCTAAGAACCCGACATTTCATGCCCGGACCAAACATATTGATGTTCAGTATCATTTTGTTAGAGATATGGTCGAAGATGGTAGGGTGAAGCTGGTTAAGGTGGAAACTTTGATGAATGTTGCAAATGCTTTAACTAAGGCTGTGAGCATAGAGAAGTTCAGATGGTGTTCAGAGTCTATGGGCCTTATGGCCCCTAGCAATTGATTCATTGTGTTGACATTCCCTTCCGCTCTTGCAAGGTGTTCGACAAGTGGGAGATTTGTTGTGAAAAATGGTGTCTCAACCTTGCATTTATGCGAGGTTACTATTTATAGTAAGTTTTCATTTGAGCACGAAATGGTGCGAAACTCTCCCTAAAGCTTCTGGTTGGCTAGATAAGCATTTCGGTAAAGTTGTGTCGCAAGGTCACAGCTAGTTTTGAAGATATTAAAGTTTTCATCTTGGAGGGGTGCAATAAAATGTTTAAACTTAATTTTGGGGACTTTAGAGGCTCCGAAACGCCTTGAAAAGTGGCCATAACCGGCGAAGTGGGTTACGAGGTGATAGAGCACTTCGTGAGCTTTCCGCCGCTTCAAACGGTTCATCAATCGGACACCCGGTTCTCAAGTTATGGCCTCCGGAAGTTTGTACTCTTGAAATAGGAAAAATAATTTGTATCGGATACATAAATGAGCTGTAAAAGGGAGCGACACGTGTTGATGTGTGCTTTAACATGTCATAGGGCATCTAGAAGGGAGATAAGGTCGGCTACACCTTATTGGGTGGTTTTAGCCCATGGTTTTGTAATACCGTTTGACGGTTTCCTGTATTGTATCTCCTATTTATGAGGTGTGTGAGATAGAGGTTGTGTGTAAGAGTCTTATGGCTATTGAGTTGCCTCTGAATCTCTGATTAGTGGTACTCCTGCGAAGATCTTGCTCTGCAAGTATGTTGTAATCTGTTTTGATTGCTGAATAAAATATTGAGCTGCTTTTGGAGGGTGGGGTTTTTCTCCCGAAAGGGTTTTCCCCACATAAATCACTGTGTTGTGGTATGAATGCTATTATATCTATTTCTATTTTCTGTAACTGTTGTAACGATCTGAAAAAGTTTTGTATTACCCTCCTCTCAAGGTTAGTGTAGGAAGTTGTTTCCGCTACTTTACTTCCTTACATGACTTGTTTTATCTTATCATTGATGGAAACTATGTTTTATAGTCATCTAAGTCTATTATGCCAGCCCGTAATACCTAACTAGTAGAGAAAATTTTTTAATAGTGAACCGGAAAATAGGTCTTCAACTGGTAAACAGGAACAAAGTTACATTCTAGCAACCGGTACAGGCGATTGATGAAGAGTTGGATGATGTGGTTTGATAGGAGTGATTGAAACAAGTATTTGGTGTTATATTCATAACCGCATTAGCAGATTCAATAGGATGATCGAGATTTGATGTACAGAGTAGGCTATCTAGAAGAAAACTTAACTGGTAGTGATAAAGTCACTAAGATCGGTAAACTAGTACAATTTTGTTTTATTTTTTGTTTGTTATGTGGGTGGCCGACATAAGTAAAGCATGTATTACAAGATTGACTAATTCATTAAACGTAGCATATTCTTCCAAGGTTGTTAGCTAACTAAGTTGATGTCTATTAAAAGTGTGATGGGTTATGAGATAAGGATATGTATGTGAATGAGATCAAAGGTGAATATTGAAAGTTTGATTGTTCGGAGATTAGTGAAGCTCTATATTGATGTGTTGTTGAAGTTTTTGAGGAACTGAAGCAGATCTTATCAGACACAGAAGTGTTATATAAATATCATTTAACTATTGTTATCCTAATAGTTGCAGTAGCAAAATCCCTTAACTAAGTAGGTCTTGATAGGCCTTAATCTGTAAATCCCTTAATAGGGTACCTCAACATCTGAGTTTAAATCCTCTTGTGAGGTTTCTCCTAACAAGGCTCATCATAGAAATCCCTTAACTTTGTGACTCCTAACCGGGTCTGCTCCTAATAGGGCATATTTGTAAGACCTTAACCGATCAAAAATTTATATTCTACAGATAGTGAATCTTGTGGGTACTAACTCCCACCGTGCTTTTTCCCTTTTGGGTTTCCATGTATAAATCATTGTGTTATGTTTGGCATGTTTTATATAGTGTCTTCTTATGTGATTATCTTCCTTTCATGCCTATCGATTTTAAAGTTGTTAAGTGGTGTAATTAGATTCTTAAGGTTTTTTCTTGCACTGATTCACCCCATCCCCGCTCTCAGTGCCTTATAAGTTTATTAGCTTTCATGGTTTTTCTAGTTTCTATAGGAAATTCATATATAAATTTAGTTATATCTTCTCACCTATGATTGATACCATGAAGGGAGACAAAATAAAGAGATTCCAATGGAGTAAGGATGTAGAAAGAAGTTTAGAATAACTCATAAATAGAGTGGCATAGTAGCCTATTCTTTCTTTACTTGACTTCAACAATTTATTCATAGTGGAGTGTGATGATAGTGAATTTTTAGTTAGAGCAGTCTTGAGCCACGAGGGTAGATGAGTGGCCTTCTTTAGTGAAAATAGCAATGAAGCCAAAAGAAAGTATTCCTCTTATGACTTGGAACTCTATGAATTGTTGTAGTCCCTAAGGAATTCATTATCTTCATGGATAACCTTGGTCTAGGTTTTTTGAATAGTCAACAAAATTTAAGTCATAGGCATGTAAAGTGGGTTGAATAGTTGTAGAGTTACACACTCACCATTAAACATAGAAAGGGGGAAGCCAACAAAGTAGTGGATTCCCTAAGTAGCAGATCAATGTTGGGACATAAGAAACAACTCCGAATTGTGGGGATAGAAGAATTGAAAGACATGTATGGAGACTATGAAGACTTCAAGGATGTAAACTCTATTTGGAATTAGTTTCAAGGTGTTTTTTATGATAAATTTTATGATATTTTTTTACAAGATGGATTTCTATTTATGGGTGCTCAACTGTGCATACCTATGTGCTCCATGGGGACAAACTTGATAATGGAGAAGCAATGTGGAAGTCTTGGAGGACATTTTTTGGTTGACAAGACCTTGGATCAGTTAAGGAGATTCTATTTTTAGCCAAAAATATACTTAGATGTCAAAAAATATGTGGAAACTTCTGCAATCTATCAAAGGGCCAAGGGTTCTACCTCTAATGCAAGATTCTGCTAGCCCTTACCTATACCCAATAGACCATGCAAGATTATAAGCATGGATGTTTTATTAGGTCTGCCAAGAACTCAAAGGGGTTATGACAATGTTTTTGTGGTAATGGACAGATTTAGCAAAATGACTTACTTTATTCCTTATAAATGCACCATTGATGCTTCCCATATTGTAGTGTTCTAAAAATAAATAGTAAGAATTCATGGCCTTCCATTAACAATGGTTTCAAATAGGGATACAAAGTTCATAGGTCACTTTTGAGTGGTATGGAGAGAAGGAGTGTAGAGGGGGAAGAGCTCAATAGCTATGAGAGACATAAATGTGCAGGTGAGAGATAATCTCAAGAAGAGAAGTGAAAAGTATCAATAATGTGCAGATTTGAAGAGAAGGGATGTTCAATTTAAGGTAGGAGATCTGGTGTTGGTACACTTGAAGAAGGAGAGGCTACCAAAGGGAAAATACACTAAGATACAAATGAAGAAGATTGGGCCATGGAGGGTGGTCCACAAGTTTGGAGAAAATGCTTATGAGATAGAAATCCCTCCTCTAGTGGCTATCTCACAAATTTTTAATGTTGCTAATCTCTTTCGATTTAAAAGTTCTTGTTAGGATAACCGATGAACAGCTGAGGGGGGGGTGTGAATTAGTTGTTAACATATTATGTGAATTAAAGAACTTAAAACCTTTTAGCAGAATAACTGATAAAGCATTAAAGCATAATTGAAAACTAGAGAATCAATACCAAGAAACCATAACACATAACACCATAATTTGTATGTGGAAACTCGATAAAGGGAAAAACCACAGTAGGAAACTCTACCCACAGTCAGATGATACTTCTGCAACAAGTATATGATTACAATAGGGGCATGCACATGCATGAAGACACACTACCTAGAATGCACTGCTCATCACAATGGACTCTCACTTACTATAGAGATTTCAACCACCTCAAAATATTTGGAAAACAATCTAGAGAGAAGAACTGTTAGTGATAACATCAAACATGCCAGATTATAGTTCTAGTTAAGCTCAATATCAGAGGTCTAAAACCTCTTACATAAAACCAACTCGATCAACTATGATCGACCAAATCCTCTACACAAATTATTATTACATTATTCTCTCATTTCCCATTCATACTTCCATGATCTACAATGAGATCTTACATATATTTATACCAACCCGAGACTTAACCAATTAGGTCGACCAACCAAATGATAATACAATAGATCCATTACATAATCCTGAAATAAAATCATAAATAATTTTGGCCTAAGACCAAACAAACATCATCCAATCAATAAAACATCTTGGAAGTGCATTAGAGGATCCACCAACACGTTACAAGAAAACCAGTCCATAACCTAGATAGCATCGGACCTAAAATAGATCCACACATGCCAAAGAAATGACACCAATTATTCGAGGAAAAGACACAATCACCATCAGCATCCTAAATCCCTTCTAGAAGCTGCAACAACACCACTTATGCAATTCATTAAATATCTTCAATAAATCTCTATCGGTGAAACCCTTACCGGACCTAAAAAGCAAGCTTACTAGAACATAAGATAGCATCTAATCATCAAGGCAATACCAAATGAATGAAACATACTTCAGAAGCATAGGAACCATCCATACAAACTTATTCCATCATCCAGATCATACCAGTGACAATCAACTGATAATCTTTCCAATCCAATCCTTCTACTAGAAGTCGGTAAACAATAATAACAACTAGTGTTGACTTCAATGACAAAACATCAATGCAACACATAATAAATTCTATCTTATGGCCAACAATCTCCCCCTTTAGCATTGATGGCAACAATAGATGTGAAAAACATCCAAGTGCCAAGAAATGACAAACAAGTCTCCCCCAATAGAAGACTACCAACAATCTCCCATAAAATGATATAGCAATGAAAATTTGAACCAAATCTGAATCAAAAGACCAAATACCACTAAACTCTCCCTAAGGAGTGCAATCAATCTGAAAAATAAATAGCAATGGTTTTTCACATATATTCCTCCCCCTTTGACAAGAATGCCAAATATATGACATAGATATTACACATAATATGAAAGCTCTAAATCTCAAGGTTGACTACTCCCCCTGAGTAGTAGCATTATTTCATGAATCTGGAGAAAAAGATAGCTTTGATAATGCATACCAGACTGTTTGTCAAATACTCAAATGATTTTTGAGATGAAGGTTTAGTGAAGATTTTTGCTATCTATTCTTTAGTGTTCACATAAACCAATCTGACTTCTTTTACTTCGACCTTTTCCTTCAAAAAATTATACTTGATTGATATGTACTTAGTTTTGGAGTGAAATATCAAATTCTTGGATATGTCAATAGCTGCAGAGTTATCACAATGAATAACTATTGGATCATTACAACTCACGTGTATATCCTTCAATGTCTGCTTCATCCATAGATTGAGTGCAATTAGTTGCAGCTGCAACATATTCATCTTTAGCAGTAGATAAAGAAATGCATGATGGTTTCTTGTTGATCCATGAAACCAATTTATTTCCAAGAAAAAATGGTCCACTGGATGTTCTCTTCTGTTCATCAATGTGATATGCCCCATCTGCATTAAATTTCTTCAACAATTCCCTTATATACTTAGTTTGACAGATAAAGATGTCTTTGTCAGTCTGAGTAATCCACAAGCCTAGAAAAAATCTCATTTCTCCAGTCATAGACATTTCAAATTCACTCTGCATACTATCAAAAAATTCCATACACAATTTTTCTTCACCTCCAAAAATGAAATCATCAACAAATACTTCAATAATCATAATATCATCATTAGTGATCTTATAATATAGGTTACTGTTAGCATTACCTTTTATAAAATCAAGCTTCAAAAGATACCTATCCATACTTGCATACCATGCTCTAGGAGCTTGATTTAATCCATATAGGGATTTCCTTAATCTGTAAACAATATTTTTGTCATTTGTTAGTAAAAATCTATCAGGTTGCTCAATAAAGACTTCCTCTTCAAGTTCTCCATTTAGAAATGCACACTTAACATCCATTTGATAGACCTTGTAGTTCTTATAGGCTGCATAAGAAAGAAATAGTCTAACAACTTCAATTCTAGCTACTGGTGCAAAAGTTTCACCATAATCAATTCCTTCCTTCTAAGAATATCCTTTGCAAACCAATCTAGCCTTGTTTCTTACAAATTGTCCATCCTCATTCAATTTTTTTCTAAAACCCCATTTAGTTCCAATAACATTCTTATTTTTAGGTCGGGGAACTAACGTCCAAGTATTGTTCTTTTCTATTTGATCTGATTCATCTTCCATAGCTTTCATCCAACATTCATCTGTACAAGCTTCAATTATTGATACTGGTTCAATCTAACAAATGAAACATACCTCTTGATTTTCCAATCTTCTCATTGTCATAACTCCCTTGTTTTTGTCTCTCATGATCTAATTTTCAGAATGATTTAGCCTTACATACCTTGGTGTTTTCTGATTGTTAGGTTCTTTGTGCTGCTCTTTAGTTACAGTTGAGTTTTTTGATGATGTCGGGGTAACTGGTTGAGTATTATATTCTAGTACAAGCACTACCAAATCAATTATTATTATTTCTACCACTGGTTGACTCTCCTAAGATTTAGCTTGGTCTTTGTACTTCTCATCCACTTTCACATTAGCACTCTCCGCAATTCTTTGAAATATTCTGTTATAACATCTATATGGTTTTCTTTTAGTTTAATAATAAAGAAATATTCCTTCATCAAAAATTTCCAATGGAATCATCTCTTTTGATATAACACTTACTTTCAAAGATTCTAAAATACTTAAGAGTATGGGTATGACCAAACCATAATCCATAAGGTGTCTTACCAGTGTCTCCTTTGATATGAACTATGTTGAATGTATAAACTGTTGTACTTACTGCTTCACTCCAATAGATATGAGGCAAATTACCTTTCATCATCATGCTTCTTTCTGCATCCAAAATGGTTATGTTCTTTATTTCTTTCTTTCCACAATGTCATTCTGTTGAGGTGTCCGGGGTGCAGAGAACTGTCTCCTAATGCCATTTTTCTCACAATAACTATTGAATTCACCGGATGTGAATTCATCACCTTGATCTGATCTCAAACACTTGATTTTGATTCCTATATCTATCTCAACCATAGCTTTAAAGACCTTGAATTTCTCAAATGCTTCAAATTTCTCCCTTAGAGAAGTAACCCACATCATTCTAGAGTAGTCATCAATAATTAACATGAAATATATATCTCCTTGAAAGTTTCTTTTATTAGCAAGACCACATAGGTTAGTATGAATCAAATCAAGAATATCATTATATTTATTAGGTATGCTCTTAAAAGAAGTTCTAATTTTGTTACCCATTTGACATTCCTTACATACCGAATTATGAGGCTTCACAATCTTAGGTAAATCTCTATCTGCCTTAGTTGAACTGATCCTTACAATGAAATCAAAATTTACATGACACAACCTCTTATGACATATCCAACTTTCATCAATATGTGCAATCAAACATGTCTTTTCATCGAAGTTCAAATGAAAGATGTTACCTTTTGTCTGAGAACTAGTTGCAATCTCCAATCCTAATTTGCTAATGATTTTGAACTTTCCATCCTTGAATTGTAATTGAAATCATTTGTCTACTAATTGTCCTACACTCAAAAGATTATGCTTTAGACCTTCAACATAATAGACATTATCAGTGTTATGCTTACCATCCAATGAAATGGTTCCTCTTTCTTTGATCATGCATGCCTTATTATTACCAAATCTGACTTGACCACCATCAAATTCTTCTAGGATTAGAAACTTTATTTTGTCACCTCTCATATGATGAGAATATCGACTGTCTATTACTCATTCATCTTTGTCTTCTACTTTTGTTGCAAGGGCCTTTTCCTCATTATTGGTAACTAGTTCTCGATCATATTCCTTCATAGCATAAAATGGCCATCCCTTTCCATTGTTGGATCCACTAGCTGAATCTCATGCCAGTTCTTCTTCTGAGTCATCAGTTACTCCTTCCCCATCAACATAGTAGCATGATTTTCTTTTGTTTTTCCAGTACTTATGCTTGATATGATATTCAGGGTTAGGCTTAAAAGATCTTTTTTCTCTTTCTTCCAATTTTAAATCCCTTTCAAGACATCTAGATGCAAAATGACCTATCTTATTACATGCAAAACATTTGAAAGGAGATTTTCCTTCATACTTACTTACTATTGGACCTTTAGGTATCCTTTTAGAAAATAGGGCTTCAAGTTTCTCAAGCTCTTCATCTTCTTTTCTAATCTTTTCCAATTCCTTTGTAGGCAAAAGTTTTCAATCTTGCTTGTCAGTTGATGATGTAGATTCCTTAAATACAGTATCAATCTTTGTACCTCCAGGAGGACCAAATTATTCAAGCTCAAAAGTAGATATCTTCCCAACAAGAGTATCTCTATTAATAGAAGAATTAGGCATGGTTCTTAGCTCATTAATTCTAGTTACCTTCATGTTATATGCTGGTGGAAAAACCCTTAATAATTTTGAAACAATATCTTCCTTGCTGAGAGATCCACCACAACACCGAATTCCTAATACAATTTCAATTACCCTTCCCATGAATTCAGAAATTATTTCATCTTCCTCCATCTTCAAGATTTCAAATCTTACCAGATAATATTCAAGTTTTACAATTTTAATAGTGGGATCACCTTCATTCAGAATCTCCAACTTGTCCCATATAGCTTTCACCGATGATTTATCAGATAGTCCCATGATTTTCTAATCTGATAAGGTGCTTAAGAGGGCTTCTCTAGCTCTGCAGTTGTTTTCAATGTTCTTTTCCAACTCTTCTAGTGTAGGATTGCTAGATGCCGGATCATGAGGAGTGTAACCTTTCTAATTTATTTCCCAAATTTCATTTCCAATGCATCTTAAATGAGTCTCCATCTGAATCTTCCATACTCCATAGTTTTTTCCATCAAGCCTAGGGTTGTCTTTCAGAAAAAAAATAGTAGTTCAACTATTAGTTGCCATAGGATCTTCCTCAATTGGTTAAGCTTCCACAAAAAGAGGACTAGGCTCTGATACCAATTGTTAGGATAACTGGTGAACAACTGAGAGGAGGGGGGGGTGAATAAATTGTTAACAAATTATGTGAATTAAAGCACTTAAAGCCTTTTACCAGAATAATAGATAAAGCATTAAAGTATAATTGAAAACTAGAGAATAATAGTTTTGATACTTAATGTTAAGTACAGATGCCAAGCTAATAAGATGAGGGGTGGGTGAATCATACAAACTTAATCTTCCATAAAAGCAACAGATTCAACCTCAGTAACATATACTTCAATAATATAACCAAAACTACTAAACATGCAAACTCATAAGCATATAAACATCATAACACTCATAACACCAGATTTAACATGGAAACCCAAATAGGGAAAAACCACTGTGGGATTTTGGACCCACTAAGAAATATACTCTTCTAGAGTATGCTCAGTTAAAAGAAAATCTTGTTAAAGATTACAAACACATTGCTAGATGTGACCCAGTTAAGGGATTTCCCTTAGATCTGTTAGGATGTTCACCTTGTTAGAAGTGACCTTGTTAAAGGATTTCAAACACTCAATCAGAATGTCACCTTGCTAGAAGGTTTTACAAATAAGGCTGTTCAGTCCACTCAGTTAAGAGATTTTCTGTCACTTTACAAAATAACAATAATAAAAATCTATCTGCAACTTCACATCTAAAATGCTAAAGCGAATTCTTATTTGCTCAATACAATAGGACTTATCTTGTCCATCTGCTGGGCTCTATACTCTATTATTCAAATAGGTCTTCAAGCTTTTGTGCTTGGTAATCACTATGTAGCATCCTTGTGGATACACTTGCCCACATACATTGTTTATCAATAATTCCTTATTTATAAACAATTTTCCAACCGCTTAATCTCCTTGATCACATATCCCATGATCAATCATAGCCATTAGATCTTCAAACTTGATGAGGTTCAATGTATCCTTTGATCTGAAAATGTTTTACCCCACCTTGGAACTTGTGCTAGGGTATTGCAGTTCAATCTGAGCTGTAGATCTTCCTGTCGATTTTCCTTTGTCATAGATTCTTAACAAACTTCATGCATGACATACTAATCATTTAATCATAACCAGCTCATGAGCTTCCTTCATTAAATAATGCTTTTATTCATTCATTGCATTCTGTTATTACTCGGTTGCAACTTGGTAAATAATAAACTTCACTCAGTAGACATACCACCTTCATTAACCAATAGCAATAACCTTAGGGTTTACCGACTAGGTTCTTTGCTTGGCAACATAGTATAGTATTAACCTTACAATCAATAACATATGTATGATATCAAAACAATCTAAACATCATGATCTCATCATTGTCTAACTCGATAATAGTTGCCCATTGAATAACTCATTCCTCCCCTTATTCATCACATTCTTTCTATGTCTTTTACCGACATCTTTATACTCATCAAATCATACTTCTTAAGATATGGCAACATCATACTGAATTAGAAAATCAATTTCTTGACATCAATGACAAAATAATAATATTAAGACAGTAAACATCCTTAATCAGTTATATCCATAATCATCAACAACCTTCTTAATATCCTTATTGAAATGCCAACAATCTCCCCTTGTCTATTATAATGCCAACAATCTCCCCCTTTGGAATTGATGGAAAAACCAATTGATTTGACCTAATTGATTTGGATTACTATGAGATTCTGACATGCTAAAATGCTGAAATGCCCTCCCCCTGTCATCAATCTGCTCCCCCATACATTAGTCTTCTCCCCTTTTCTTCAGTCTTCTCCCCCTTTGACAACAATGCCAAAAAGTAAAGAACTAAAACATAATTTCTTCCTATATGAAGTGATTTCCTGTTGTTATGTGTCAACTTAGTCTCGGTCAGAGCATTTTGTCTTCAATTCCTGTTCCCTGTTACTGTTTCCTGCACACCTTTAGAAAACATCCTAAAGTGTGTAAATCAGCATCAACTCCTAATAGATATTCTGTAGAGTCATCAAATTGATGCTTTCACCGAACTCAGTCAGTGAATGGAAGATAGGGGTAGGACCCCTAACTTACTTCTGAGATACTCAAAAGTGTCCCTTGGTAGTGGCTTGGTAAAGATATCTACTATTTGTTCCTTTGTGCTAACATACTCCAACACCACTTTCTTCTCTTGAGCTTCTTCTCTAAGATAATAATATTTGATAAAGATGTGCTTTGTCTTAGAGTGCATAACAAGATTCTTTGAAGTGTTTATGGCACTAGTATTGTCATAGAATATAGTTACTAGCCTGGTAACTTTCTCATTTATACCTTCCAACAGTTGTTTGATCCATGTTATGTTGGTACAATTCAATGCTACAACAATGTATTCAGCTTCTGTTGTTGACTGTGAAACACATCCTTGTTTCTTGCTAAGCCAACTCACTAGTCTTTCTCCTAAAAAGAAAGCTCCTCCACTTGTGATTTTTCTATCATCAATGTTGCCTACCCAATCAGCATTAGTATAAACTTTTAAATCAAAGTCATTTCCTTTCAGGTATCTGAAAATTCTCTTGATTGTTGTCATGTGTGTTTCCTTGGGATCTGCAGAAAATATTGCAACTATACCTACTGCATGTGCTATGTCTGGTTTGTTGTGAACAACATATTGTAGCTTTCCAATCATGGATCAGTAAAGTGTCTCATCAATAGATGCAGATTCATCATTCTTTGATAATTTACAGTTGGTAGTCATAGGAGTACTTACTGGTTTTGAATCCTCCATTCCAAATTTCTTCAAGATTTCCTTTATGTACTTGGATTGAGTAATGAAAATCTCATTTTTCATTTGCAGTATCTGTAAACCTATAAAATACTTTATCTCACCAATTAATGACATCTCAAATTCTTTTCTCATTTCATTTCCAAAGTTCTTGCATAGAGAGTCATTTCCACAAAAGATAATATCATCAACAAATATGGCTGAGATCAGTGTTCCATTTTCATCATTCTTCATGTACATGTTACTATTTTCACTTGTTCTTATAAAACCAATCTTGATTAAATAAGAGTGCAATCTTTCATACCATGCTCTAGTTGCTTGTTTCAAACCATATAAAGCTTTGTTCAATTTACATACTTGATCTTTATTGTTGTCTTCAACAAACCCTTCAGGTTGTTCAATAAAAACTTCTTCTTCTAATATACCATTAAAAAATGCAGATTTGACATCCATTTGGTATACCTTGAAATTCTTGTAAGCAGCATATGCCAACAATGTTCTTACTCCTTCAAGTCTTGCCACAGGTGCAAAATTTTCACCATAATCAATTCCTTCTTCTTGGGCATAACCTTTGTGTAGTGTCGTAAATTGTACGCACTTGCTAGGGTGGTACAATTTCATGCCTAGTTTAGCACCCACCTTGGTGCATTTTACATTTTGCATTGCATTTCTCCTTTAGCACTTAATTAATCAAATTAATTAGGTCTAAGGTCCTATTTCATCGTCCTCCACATCATAAAGTTGGGCCCTTTCGTTAAAGTGTGCCCTTTTCATTTTATTCCTCCAATACATCATTCAATCAAAAACCCTAATTAAGTCCTATTTTGAACTTGGGGGCTTGGTTTCAGGGGTCAAAACATCTCTAAATCACCTGTAACTTCAGGATTCTCTCTAAAATCATCATATCCGACGGCCCTGAAAATTTGGTGAAAAGTTGTTGGGACCATGGCGCCCGGAGTGCACATGGTCCCGGACATTTTTCCTGAAATTTTAGGAGCACAATCCAATCATAAAATAAATCTTAACCCCAAGAAATTGGCGGGAGATTCAATCTCTAGGTCGGCCAAAAGACGAAATTACGACCTAGGGTTTCATACATAAGAGCTCTCTTTCTTCATTTGAAGGGAGGGGAATTTTGTTTTCAGGAACCTCATATGCAGTGAAAGAGCAGATCTTTGAAGACTTCAACAACATTCAACATCCATCTATCGAGCATTTATCAATTTCATTCATCCATTTAGGGCTTGGAAGACATTAAAGAGCAATAGGAAATTACCGACTGAAGATTGGCTTGTACCCCTCCCTTGGGATTGGGTATGATTTCATGTTGTTTTCATGTCTTTGCATAAGCTTCAATATATCACTTATTCATGCTTTAGATCACTTTGCATCTTGATTTAGAGCATTTACATTATCATTTACAAGCAATTAGGGTTTACTTTCTAGGTTGCTCTAGTTTGCTTACTTGCATTTTAGGATCTTGCACACACACAAGGTCTGCACACACAATACTTTTTACAATACAACTTGGCTATTCGTGGAGGTGGAAATCACCGAAGTGGGGGTTTGACTAAGACAAAACCCTATATAGTCGCCCACCATACCCTTTTCAGATATAAGTGCAGGTTTCAAGATTCAGACGACGCCGCAAGTTGCAGATCCGGGAGAAGCAGATTGAGACCGACCTTCCCACCAAGTTGCAGAGAAAAAGACTAAGATAGGGGCGTGGGGCACCTTGGTCCTACCAAGACAGGGGCACTGGGCACCCTGGTCCCTAGGACAAAGGCACTGGGTGCCCTGGTCCTCCTGACAGACAGCAATTTTTAGCATTTCCGACAGTTTTCCAGGTTGCAAAGCAGCAGTTTCAGGAGCAGTTTTCGGGACAGAATTAGGACAGTGGCACCCGTGCCCCTATCCCAAACATTTTCAATCAGATTTTGACTCTGGGTACGCATCTGCATTCTTGTTTTGTCCTTGTGTTTACAGCTTTCCATTGTTTAATCTCAATTCTGCAATCTTGTTATTAGTTCATACTTGCATTTTGGGATTAGGACTTGTACTTGCATCATTTTATCTTTCAATTTCAACAAAGGAATAGAAATCCTAATAGGTAACCCATGGCTCTCTCTTTCACAAAAAGATGTAGCCAATTGTGTGATACCTCTAGGCTCTTTCATATTCTATAATGTGTGTCCAAAGGTAGGATTAGGGCATGTTAACCTAGTCTCGCTTTTTCCCCTACACATTTTGGTGAACCTGACGTGAATCTATCATTGCTTCCTCTTGCATTGCATTTGTTAGATCTAGATCTAGATTTAGTGTGTTTTCATTTCATTTTCATTAAAAAAAGAAAAGAAAAAAAAAAAAAAAGAGTGTGTTTCTTTGCATTGTGTGTTTAAATTTTCAAAATGCCAAATTTTTATTTGCAAGATGTTCATATTTATGATGATGTATGCAATTATGTTGATTATGAGTATAGCCAAGATGAATTAGATGAAGCTTTAGATGAGTTTTTGAACCCTAAAGATGCCAAACCTTCATTTTACCAAAGACTCATAAACCTTGTTACTATGCCATTTAGGTGTGATGAGAAAGATAAGTCGAATGGTTCCTCTCAAGGGTACATTCCTATCAACTCTTCCACTGAATCTAGTAACATGGTTGTTTTCAATAATCCCCTCTATGAAGAGATATCTCCTTTTGAATCAAAAGATAAACCTTTTGATAGCTATGATCATACTTTGTTGGATGATGCTCTTGATGACTTTGTGGCTTTATCGAAATCTTTAAACAAGAACACGACTTCTAAATTGGTTAACATGATAAACCTGAATGAGCATAAAAAGCCTCTCTTTGAAGTCCAAGGTGCTTATCCTTCTCCCACCTTTCAAGTTCCTAAATCACCTCTCCTTACTATCCAAGGAGGGTATGATCATGATTCCTTTCTTACTCCAAATAAACCAATCATCACTGTGCAAGGAAGAAAACCTATAAGTCCTTATAGTTATGCCAAGCAATTAACTAGAGAGAGTTATCATGTGGTTGCCCATACTTATCACACCAGAAATAATAGGCAGCCTAATCCTCCTCCTGTTATTCTAGTTTCTCTTCCTAATCCTCAATTAATTCTTCCGCAAGCTCCACGTATTTCGCAAGTTATGGGTAAGGAATATGATCTCATAGAACAACTTAAAGCTACCCCTGCTAAGATATCCCTTTGGGATTTGATTCAAACTTCTTCTACTCATCATGGAATGTTACAAGATGCCTTGAAAGATTTGAATGTTCCTCCACTGAATACATCTAGTAATATAGCATCTTTGGTTAACTCTGTGATGAATCCTAAAGCTCAAATTGTGTTTACCCAAGATGACTTGCCTACTAGTGAAATTCAACATCAATATGATCCCTTGATGATTGTGGTTATCATGAAAGACACTGCTATAAGATGAACACTAGTAGATAATGGCTCTAGCCTTAATGTGTGTAGCATTAATCTATTGCATAAAATGAATGTGGATACATCCCTCATTGAGCCTGACTCTCGTCCCATTCGAGGCTTTGACAATGTGGCTAAGACTTCATTAGGTATTATCACCTTACCCCTCACAATGGGACCTATTACTTTGCCTACTCCTATCCATGTTATGTTGGGAAATTTAACATACAACTTGTTATTAGGGAGACCTTGGATTCACAGTATGCAAGCCATCCCCTCTACATTGCATAGACAAGTTAAATTTATTTATAACAATAAGACATATACCTTGATAGGTGATACTAATTTCCAAGCTTGTTTACAAACATCTACTTCCAAAGGGGGTTCTTCTAAGCCGTCCTCGTCTACTGATGACTCTTTAAACAAGATACCTATCGATGAATCCTCATTTTCTGATGATCAAAATTCTTTGGATGAGTCTGGAGCTCCTGAAGAAGATTCTTCTCGACTTGAATCTACACATAAGAAGGATTTTGATCCTGAGAAGGTTCTCATAGAAGACGATTGGGGATCTCTTGATTTTAATCCCACCTTTGTAGGTGAATATAAGGTTCCTTCTAGAGAGCTTAAAGTTGAAAAGAAGGAAGAAGCTAAAAGTCAGTCAATCTTACCTGAACCTATGAGCAACAATTTTGTGGCCACTTCTCAAACTTCTTCTCCTCACACCTCTAATTCTGAAGAGTTTGATTCTTTGTCTTATGAAAAACCGCCTTCTCTTTCTGAAATGGCTGATCGTTATGGTCGTTGTTTTCACATTTTTGCTAAGCATGGGTATCATGGAAATGGTTGTGGCACTCACGAACAAGGGATAAAGGTTCCTCTAGAGAATAATCTTCACCATTATGCCTTTGGACTTGGCTATAATCCCTGCAAACGCACTAAAGCTTCTAAGAGACCATGTATTAGTGTTAATGCTATTTTTACATCTCTATCAATGCAACACCCCGAGTATATTGATGGGGATCCTTCGTGTGACTTTGCTTTGGATATCTTTCCTACCGATGATGCTTTAGCTGAGTTTTTAGGAGCATATGATACTCTTCCTCGTTATCATCACAATAGGGGACTCCCTTATTGTTTGAACACTGAAGCCTATTTTGGAAAAGAGATTGATAATGATGAGATTGTGAAAGAATTCCCTCAGTTAAAGGATACTCCTCAACAAAGTAATCTTCTCATAAGTGACACCACTGATGTTAAGATGGATCCTTGCAATGAAGAAAAAGTTATTAAAATTGGAAAATGTTTGGATGAAGAGGAACAAAAACAATATGAAGATTTATTGCATGAATTCCCTAAGATCTTTGCTTGGACATACTTTGACATGCCTGGTATAGATCCTAAGATTGTCACTCATAATATTGTCTTAGTTCCTGATGCTAAGCCCATGAAACAAAAAGATTCGAAAAATGAATCCTAAGGTAGCCTTGCTTGTTAAGGCTGAGATTGAAAAGTTATTGGAGGCTAGATTTATCTGCCCTATTGACTATTCCCCATGGATTTCAAATATTGTTGCTTTGGCTAAATCAGATAATAAAATAAGAATGTGTACCAACTTTCAAGATTTAAATAAGGCTTCCTTGAAAGATGATTTCCCTCTTCCAAACATTGACATGATAGTTGATTCTACGGCAGGACATGTCTTGTTATCCTTCATGGATGGTTTCTCCGGATACAATCAAATTTTCATTAACCCTCAAGATCAATTCAAAACCGCTTTCACCACTCCTTGGGGTATGTTTTGTTGGATAATGATGCCTTTTGGACTTAAAAATGTCAGTGCAACTTATCAACGAGCGATGACCCTTATCTTTCATGATTATATGCATAAGATTTTAGAGGATTATGTTGATGATATTTTAGCCAAATCCATTTTTTGCATAGATCATATTAAAATCCTTCGTCAAATCTTTGAAAGAATTTGTAAATATCACATGCGCTTGAATCCCCGAAAATGTGTTTTTGGTGTGGATAGTGGAAAACTATTAGGATTCATAGTTTCGCATCATGGGATTGAGGTGGACACTAAGAAAATAGATGCTATTGTCAACATGCCACCTCCTAGAAATGTGTCTCAACTTAAAAGCTTACAAGGAAAGATTCAAGCTATTCGTAGGTTCGTATCTCAATTTGCGGACCATACCTTTCCTTTTACTCAACTTCTCAAAAAGAATATCACTTTTCAATGGAATGAAGATTGTCAGCAAGCATTTGAAGATTTAAAAGTGTATTTGGCTAGTCATCCTATTCTTCAACCTGCCGAACCTTCTAAACCCTTCTTTCTGTATACAGCTACTTCCTCTCATGCTCTCGCAGCATTGTTGGCACAACATGATAAAGATGGTAAGGAATGTCCAGTTTATTACATAAGTCATACGTTACTCGATTATGAGACCCGATATTCTGCGATAGAAAGACAATGCTTGGCCTTGGTGTTTGCGACTCAGAAATTGAGACATTATCTTTTAAATTTAGAAGTCCACATCATGGTAAAGTTTGATCCTTTGAAGCATCTTTTCTCTAAAACTGATTTATCAGGACGCCTAGCTAAGTGGGTTATGATGTTAACTGAATTTGACCTTAAATTTGTTTCAAAAAGAGCAATTAAAGGGCAAGCATTGACCGATCACTTAGTTGAGGCCCCTTCACCTTTCTCCTTCCCTAATTCTGAGTCTTTCCCCGTTGACTTCATTCTTTCTATAGAGAAAGATGAAACTTGGGAGTTATACTTTGATGGTTCTAAGTGTCGTACGGGATCGGGGGTAGGTGTTGTTCTGATTTCTCCTACAAGGAAATCCATTCCCTTATCCTGTCGTCTAAATTTCCTGTGTACCAATAACATTGCTGAGTATGAGGCTCTTATAGCGGGAATAAAAGCAGCCTTAGCTCTGAATATAAAACACATACATATTTATGGAGATTCTCAATTGATTATAAGACAAGTAATAGGACTGTATCAAGCAAGACAAGACAAATTATCACAATATAAAGATCTTGCTATCTCTTTATTACAAAAATTCGATTCTTATACCATGGAACCTATTCTTCAAAAAGATAATCTACATGTGGATGAAATGGCATGTGTGGCTTCTCTTGTATCTTTAGAGGACCCTGTGGTTGATCTTAAATTTGTTATTCACAACCTTATTTCTCCAGCTATTGTAGACGATTCTAGCTTGGTAACATGTTGTGACTTTATAGACTCAGATGAATGGTATTCGCATATCGTAAGATATTTGACCGATGGTACCTTTCCTAATTCCACCAATAGGAACACTAGGGCTAGAATCCGCAAGCTGTCTACTAGATATATCATTCTTTCTAATGTCCTTTACCGAAGGGGTTATAATGGTCTTCTCCTTCGCTGTCTTAACAAATCGAAAATCCCCATTGCTCTTGAAGAGGCACATTCAGGTGCCTCTAGGGGGAATTTTGGAGGCAAATCCTTGGTTCAAAGATTGCTTCGTATGGGATACTATTGGCAAACTATGCAGATGGATTCTTTTTTGTTTGTTAAGAAATGTCATCAATGTCAACAACACAATAATCTGATTCATGCTCCTGCCCAAGAACTTCGTTCTCAAGTAGCTTCTTGGCCTTTCTCCGCATGGGGTTTGGATCTCATTGGTAAAATCTCTCCTCCTTCATCTCAAGGACACACCTTCATTATAACCGCAACAGATTACTTTACGAAGTGGGTAGAAGCTATTCCCCTTCGCTCTACTGCTGCTGAAGTGATTTCTCAATTTCTTCTAGAAAACATCATTTCTCGATTCGGGATACCTTCTACTATAATCTCAGATAATGGGACATCATTTAAGAACAAGGATGTGAAGAAATTCCTTGAGAAGTGTCATATCAAACATCGATTTTCTACACCATACTATCCTCAATCAAATGGTCAAGCCGAATCATCCAATAAGATAATTGAGCAAATTCTTCGCAAAACTGTGAATAAGCATGGTAAGGATTGGAGTAATCAGCTAATCTATGCTCTTTGGGCCTACCGAGCGAGTGTACGAATTGCTATAGGAACTACCCCTTATAATCTTGTTTATGGTGCTGACGCTATTATGCCTTTAGAGTTAGAGATTCCATCACTTAGGGTTTCTCTCAAAGGTATAGTAGATGATGACTCTTATAGAGAACAACGACTTCAACAACTTGAGATGCTTGATGAACAGCGTATAAATGCTCTATGAACAGCGTATAAATGCTCTTGAGCATATTCAAGCATATCACAAAACTCTACAATGAAGCTATAATGATAAGGTTATTCAACGTTCCTTCTCAGTAGGTGACTTAGTCCTCTATGAGAATCAGCACAATGTAAATGCCTTACCTGCAGAAAAGGGAAAATTTAGTCCTAATTGGCTTGGACCATATATCATTATTGAAGATTATGGATCAAGTGCTTACAAAATAGCGGATGTAGATGGTACGCCTCTTAAAGAACCTATCAATGCTATGCACTTGCGTAGATACTATGCTTAATTCCTCATTCCTTATCTTTCATTTCATCTAAGCTTCGTTTCAGTTCTTCAAAATTGGGTAATATGTTAGTATATCTTGGTTAGAGAAAATAGAATTAAATGATATGGTGTTTAATCTATATTGCTTCATTCTTGACAAGCGTGTTTCTTTACTTTATAGTTTGTCTTGAATTCATTTTATGTAAATTGTAAAAGATTTACATTTCCATTATGCTAGCATATTGCACAATGTCTTTATGTGTTAAGTGGAATCATATCATTTTGTGTTTAAGTTCAAAATTAAATCACATCATCAATGTAGTACTTGATTAAATATTTTAATTAAGTCACACATGTATCAATTTAATCATGGAGCATTGAGAAATCAATCACATGGAAATTAAATCCTGAACATACATGTACATCTACCAAATGTATTAACTTTAATCAAAATACACATTATTTTAGGCATTAAAGATAACACGTTTGAGACAAAGAGAAGCATGTATATATATATGTGGATCATATACAAATATAGGTCACCATACATCCAAAATGTGACCTATCCTGCATCATGAGATCATCTCCTATCCCTAGGGCTAGTGACTGGAGAGTGATGACTAGACGCTCCCTCCTGATCTAGCCGTGAAGGTGGACCCATAGGTGTGTAGCGCAATATAGACCGTGAGTGACTCCGAGAGGAACTCCTACGATCCCTATCCATAAGGATCGCATGATAGGAGGTAGCCTCGGCCTGAGCTGCTGCTAGATCTCGCTATGCCCGCTGAAGGTTCTCTGATAGAACTCTCTCTCTCTCCCTCCATATGTCCACCTGTACTCAAAATGGGGAAACAAGTCCTCATGTCGAACCGTGTTCCCCTGAGGCCTATAAGCAATCTGTGAGGAACTAGGGGTCTGTGCCATCATGGAAATGTTTGTCACTGCTTGCTGAATCAAGGAATGCCACTCCTGCACATTAGCTGTAGCAGTTGAATAGATTTTTGTATTAGTACCATTCTATATCATCAAAACATTAATCAACCAATACAAACCTACTATACCTGGATCTCCCTCATGCTAGTAGGGATCATGATATGGTAGCATCTGTGACTGGGAACTACTAGACTCCCCACGCTCAAATAATCTATGCACGATGGGTGTAGGCTGGCCCGTACTAGAAATAGGTCTCCATATCGCCTCATGTTCCCCCTTTTGGGGAATAAGAGGAGGATCCAAGGCTATGGTATCATCTCCTAAATGGTGGGGAGCTGCATCTGACTCCTCCTCATCATCTCTATCCTCCTCCTCCTCCTCGGCACTAGGCTGATCTCCTATGGGTGGATCAGGATCTCCTGCCTCCTCATGACCCTCTCCCTCCTCTGGCTCCTCCGACCTAGATCCCTGATCCTAATCTCGGTCTCCATGTCTTCATGGGCCTGGATGGTCTGTCGAGTGATCTGGTGGAAAGATAGACCCTGGGTATGATCTCACAAACCATGAGAGATACTTGCGCTGTGCTCCAGGCTCTACAGAGTAATCAGTGACCACATCCTGATTGGATCCCTCTATATCTGTAGTCTCTATGTCATCTATCATCGGTCTCGCTACTGCTCTAGGTCTGGGAAGGACTCATGAGTGTCGAGTATAGATGGGTACATCAGCTGGAACACATTGCTCTAGCCCAAACTACCTCCGTACTTGGTCAAAGTAGAATGGGACTATGATATGTGAATATCATCCCCACAGTAGGCGGTTCCTCTGTAAGCATGCTAACTGTCTCTCCATCCCATCCCATCTATGCATCCACAGATATGGTCTCCATACTATCACCTCAGCTCTCAATCTATCAAATATCACTCTCCAATATAACAGATCCCTAAATCTCCGCTCGCTGGTAAGTGGATAGACAAACACCCTAGGTCACTCGCTAGCCGTACTCATCGGATAGCCGACAGGCATGGTGCATGTTAAGTGCTCAAATATCCACACCTGCAGAAGTGTGCATGTCATCAAGCTGCAACCCTGTCCAAACACATACTCCTCAAGGTCGTGATAGAGATGTGCAAGCATACTCCGACCCCAAGCATATACTCTCCTGTGTCTCTCCATAGCTCTGATGCACCATGTGAGACCCCCATGCATGTGCGTACCTCTCCCATTAGGGCAGACAGCTAGTGCAATGATGGCAATCATAAGACGTCTCACAAGGGGCACCTCTCCTGTAGGATGTAAGAGCCAACTGACCATGATGCGACCTCTCGTCTTGCTCGGCATGACTCTCCCTATGCAGTATGCCTGCTCCCTCTAATGGTCCTCCACTGACCGTTCGGTCACGTATGTCACAGTAGCTCCTCTGATAGGAAGATGAAGTATGCGGTACACATCCTCAAGTGTAACTGTCATCTCTCCTACTGGAAGATGGAATGTACATGTGTCAGGATCCCATCGCTCCATCAGTGCCATCAGCATCACAAGATGAAATCGAATGGCTGGCATGAGAATCGCATACCATAAACCCATGATCGATAATGTATCCCTCTCTGCCTGAGTCAGCGGGGGAATCTGATCTCGCAGACTGCAAAGAATCTACCCCGCGGTGTGCTCTCTCATGTATGGGAGACCTTGCAACACAAAAACATAAGTATAATCAGTACTCAATCATCAAAATCATTCACACAAACTGTCGAACATCATATGCTAACCCTGACATCCCTCGCCAAGTCCTGATTGGGACCATGGCGCCCTGTCAGGGACCATGGCGCCCTGAAGGGACCATGGCACCCTGAAGGAACCATGGCACCCCACAGGGACCATGGTGCCCTGAAAGGACCATGGTGCCCCACAGGGACCATGGTGCCCTAGGTGGGACCCAGGGTCAGATTCTAGGGCCCGCAAATGATCAAAGAAAGTCAAAGTCAACAGAAATGCAGAAAATCAAAAGTCAACATTCAATCAACTCACCTCGTCCAGTGGCTTGTCATCGATCATGGCCTGTCGCATGATCTCAATCCTCATGGGATGCTCCGGTCATCGTGAAGGCATGATGATGGCTATGTGGGCTCCACTGTAATGAACAATACTCAGAAATCAACAAAGTGACAAATGCAAATGTCACTTTCAAGGTATATACTTTCATTCCTTTACCTTTACTTTCAAAACCCTAATTTTCCTCTATCACTCATTTCATCATAACTTGAGTTTGGGAGATGCAATTTTCAAACCATTTGTTACGTAGGAATTGTAATTTCATTCCCTTACTCTCGGGATGTTCCAAAAAGTGCTCTGATGAAGCCTCTTCAGTGAACATCCCTCATCACTAATCTCTTACACAATTTGTCGTAAGTAAACATGCTATCCTATTTCACCTCCCTAATAAGCAAGTCAAAACAGGGGGGGCATATAGCTACTCACAAATTTCATCACTTTCCTTAGTAAGAATTAGGTGATTTTGTGATCTAACATGTATTTTGTAGGGTGCGGTTCCTAACTGTGTATTGCAGATACCGCTGGGGCCTTTGTCTGACAACTTATGGATATATCCTTTTTCAAATAATGTTTACTTTTTTGCACTTTAGCTTGCATATGCACGTAGTACTCATATGACCGCTAAAGTGGGGGCTAAATGTAGCCTCGTAAATTGTATGCACTTGCTAGGGTGGTACAATTTCACACCTAGTTTAGCACCCGCCTTGGTGCATTTTACATTTTGCATTGCATTTCTCCTTTAGCACTTAATTAATCAAATTAATTAGGTCTAAGGTCCTATTTCATTGTCCTCCACATCATAAAGTTGGGCCCTTTCATTAAAGTGTGCCCTTTTCATTTTATTCCTCCAATACATCATTCAATCAAAAACCCTAATTAAGTCCTATTTTGAACTTGGGGGCTTGGTTTCGGGGGTCAAAACATCTCGAAATCACCTGTAACTTCAGGATTCTCTCTAAAATCATCATATCCGACGGCCCTGAAAATTTGGTGAAAAGTTGTCGGGACCATGGCGCCCGGAGTGCACATGGTCCTGGACATTTTTCTCGAAATTTTAGGAGCACAATCCAATCATAAAATAAAGCTTAACCCCAAGAAATTGGTGGGAGATTCAATCTCTAGGTTGGCCAAAAGATGAAATTACGACCTAGGGTTTCATACATAAGAGCTCTCTTTCTTCATTTGAAGGGAGGGGAATTTTGTTTTCAGGAACCTCATATGCAGCAAAAGAGCAGATCTTTGAAGACTTCAACAACATTCAACATCCATCTATCAAGCATTTATCAATTTCATTCATCCATTTAGGGCTTGGAAGACATTAAAGAGCAATAGGAAATTACCGACTAAAGATTGGCTTGTACCCCTCCCTTGGGATTGGGTATGATTTCATGTTGTTTTCATGTCTTTGCATAAGCTTCAATATATCACTTATTCATGCTTTAGATCACTTTGCATCTTGATTTAGAGCATTTACATTATCATTTACAAGCAATTAGGGTTTACTTTCTAGGTTGCTCTAGTTTGCTTACTTGCATTTTAGGATCTTGCACACACACAAGGTCTGCACACACAATACTTTTTACAATACAACTTGGCTATTCATGGAGGTGGAAATCACTGAAGTGGGGGTTTGACTAAGGAAAAACCCTATATAGCCACCCACCATACCCTTTTCAGATATAAGTGCAGGTTTTGGGATTCGGACGATGCCGCAAGTTGCAGATCTGGGAGAAGCAGACTGAGACCGACCTTCCCACCAAGTTACAGAGAAAAAGACCAGGACAGGGGCATGGGGCACCCTGGTCCTGCCAGGACAGGGGCACTGGGCACCCTAGTCCCTGGGATAGAGGTGCTGGGCACCCTGGTCCTCCTAACAGACAACAATTTTTGGCATTTCCGGCAGTTTTCCAGGTTGCAAAGCAGCAGTTTTAGGAGTAGTTTCTGGGACAGAATTAGGACAGTGGCGCCTGCACCCCCGTCCTGAACATTTTCAATTAGATTTTGACTCTAGGTATGCATCTGCATTCTTGTTTTGTCCTTGTGTTTATAGCTTTCCATTGTTTAATCTCAATTCTGCAATCTTGTTATTAGTTCATACTTGCATTTTGGGATTAGGACTTGTACTTGCATCATTTTATCTTTCAATTTCAACAAAGGAATAGAATTCCTAATAGGTAGCCCGTGGCTCTCTCTTTCACAAAAAGAAGTAGCCAATTGTGTGATACCTCTAGGATCTTTCGTATTCTATAATGTGTGTCCAAAGGTAGGATTAGGGCATGTTAACCTAGTCTCGCTTTTTCCCCTATACACTTTGCAAACTAATCTTTCTTTATTTCGAATGACCTCACCTTTTTCATTCAACTTGTTTCTGAAGATCCACTTTGTACTGATTACGTTTTTGTCCTTCGGTCTTGGGACCAGTGTCCATGTGTCATTCTTCTTGATTTGATCAATCTCTTTTGTCATATCATTTATCCAATCTTCACTGTTAAATGTCTCTTTCACTATTCTCGGTTCAAATTCAGATATTAGACATGCGTTCTATCTCAGTTTGTTCCTTGTCATCACTGGATCATCCTTATCTCCTATAATTTGACTTAATGCATGATGTCTTCTGACATACTTGGCTAATACAGGCTCGATAGGCTCTGTATGATCTTCTTCAGCACTCGGTAACTAGATATTCTCTTCATTTTCTTCAATAGTTCTCTCAGTAAGACTTGTCGGTTCAACATAGACAAATCCTTCATAATCTTCTGGTTCCTTGGTGTTTCCTTCATCATTTCTTTCAGCAAATTCATCAATTTCACATTTGCACTTTCTACTATTTTGTTAGATGATTTGATCATACATTTAAATGCTTTACTTCTAGAAGAATAACCAAGAAATGTTCCTTCTTCACTTTTCTGATCAAACTTTCCATATCTATCATCTTTGTGAACATAGCATCTACTTCCAAAGATTTTAAAGTAACTTACATTAGGTTTCTTGTCATACCAAATCTCATATGGTGTCTTCAAAGTTCCTTTCTTCAGTTGTACTTGGTTCAGGGTGTAAACTGTTGTGCTTATTGCTTCTCTCCAAAATATTTATGGCACTTTCTTTTCAATCATCAGGGTTCTGGCACAATCCAGAATAGATCTATTTCTTCTCTTAGCAATTCCATTTTGTTGTGGAGTTCTCAGTGCAGAGACTTGTCTTTTTATACCATGATCATTGCAGAATAAGTTGAACTCATCAAATGTGAACTCTCCTCCTCTGTCTGATCTAAGACATTTCAGTTGTCTTCCTGTTTCATTTTCAACTCTTGCCTTGTACCATTTAAACATTTGAAAAGCTTCTGATTTTTCTTTTAAAAACATAACTGACATCATCCTTGAGTAATCATCCACAAATAATATGAAATATTTATCACTATAGTAACTTTGAACTTTCATAGGACCACAAAGATCAGTGTGCACAAGATCTAAAATTCCCTTAGAAGTGTAGGACTTACTTGTAAAGCTTGATCTTGTCATTTTACCCATCTAGCATCCTCGGCACATAGCATTCTTAGGTTTTTCAAGACTCAGTAGACCTCTTACTCGGTGCTTCTTGCTTATTTTGATCAGATTATCAAAATTTACATTACAAAACCTTTTATGCCATAACCAGGTATCATCTATCTTTGCATACAAACACTTATTTCGAGTTGAGTCAAGGTGAAATGTGTTACCTTTTTTTTGTGTCTTGGTAGCAGCTAACTTTCCATGCTTGTCATGAGCTTTGACATTTCCTTTCTGAAATTCTATTTGGTAACCTGCATTGTTTAGCTGTGCTACACTCAACAAATTGTATTTCAAACCTTCAACCCAATAAAGATCATTGCATCTTGCATTGTCAAGAAGTGTTATAGATCCTTTACCTTATACCAGACATGGTGCATCATTACCAAATCTTACATAGCCTCCATCATAATCTTCTAACGTAACAAACTTGTGTTTATCACCTGTCATGTGATGTGAGCATCCACTATCTATGATCCAAGAATCATTAGTATTTATGTGAGATATTAGAGCTTTTTCTTCATACCTTTCTTCATCTGATCCATCTTTGATAGCCACATAAACTACTTCCTCTATATCAGTTTCATCATTGGATTCCTCATTGGCTATTAAGCATGACTTTCTATCTCTTCTTCTGAAGTCTTAGTGTCCTCTGTAATGATTATCTTTTTGTCTGTCATCTCGGTAATCTCTCTTTTCAATAGAATCTTTGTCAGGATAGTTAGAAGCCATATGTCCTATCTTATCACAATTGAAACATTTCAAAGGTAGTTTTCCTTTATACTTACCTTTGCCTCTTGGTAATCTTCTGGCTAATAGTGCTTCAAACTCTTCTTGTTTTCTGATTTCCTCATACAGTTTGTGTACTTCTTCCATGTTCTTGTGAAATCTTTCACTTGCTCCACTGTGATCCCCTTTAGTGTACTTACTCATTCTATCATTTTAATCATCAGATTCACTAATATGAAAAGAACTAAATGTAGATTCAACTTTATTTACCGATGACCCACTGTTATCAAAATTACTTAACTCAAATGCATGTAGCTTACCAATAGTAGCATCTAAAGAAATTGCCATATTGAGTACAAACCTTAATTCATTAATTGTAGAGACTTGGATTACATAAGCTGGTAGAAGGGTTCTCAACAACTTACTTGTTATATCCTTTTCTTCAATAGTTCCACCTGCTCCTTTGATTTGATTGGCAATCTCCTTTAGTCTTGTACTGTACCAGGTTATGTTCTCACCTTCATTCATCCTCATAGATTCAAGTTGTCCTCTTAGACTGTCCACTTTTTCTCTTTGAACATGTTCATCTCCACCATACACAATTATGAGCTTGTCCCACATTGCCTTTGCATCATTGCAGCCTTCTAGATCATTAAACTCTAAGTCGGTCAATGGAGATGTTATTTCAATCATTCCTTGAATATGTTCTTGCTTTGCCTTTATCTCTTCCATTGTCAATGGATAGGTGCTAGGTGTAATGAAATCATTCTCCAAATAATATACAACATATTCTCCAACTTTTGAGAGGTGCAGCTTCATCCTTTTCTGCCATGTAGAGAAACTTGACTTGTTTAGCTTCGGTGCATCCCTCTTATACATCTTTGGATCTTTGCCTCAAGTACCTTTAAACTTTTATTATGGAGTCCAAAGCTCTGATACCAATTGATATTTCTGATACTTAATGTTAAGTACAGATGCCAAGCTAATAAGATGAGAGGAGGGGGGTGAATCATACAAACTTAATCTTCCATAAAAACAATAGATTCAACCTCGGTAACATATACTTCAACAATATAACCAGAACTGCTAAACATGCAAACTCATAAGCATATAAACATCATAACACTCATAACACTAGATTTAACGTGGAAACCCAAATAGGGAAAAACCGCTGTGGGATTTTGGACCCACTAAGAAATATACTCTTCAAGAGTATGCTCAGTTAAAAGCAAATCCTGTTAAAGATTACAAACACATTGCTAGATGTGACCCGGTTAAGGGATTTCCCTCAGATCTGTTAGGATGTTCACCTTGTTAGAAGTGACCTTGTTAAAGGATTTCAAACACTCAATCAGAATGTCACCTTGCTAGAGGGTTTTACAAATAAGACTGTTAAGTCCACTCGGTTAAGAGATTTTCTGTCACTTTACAAAATAACAGTAATAAAAATCTATCTACAACTTCACATCTAAAATGCTAAAGCAAATTCTTATTTTCTCAATACAATAGGACTTATCTTGTCCATCTGCTAGGCTCTATACTCTGTTATTCAAATAGGTCTTCAAGCTTTTGTGCTCGGTAATCACTATGTAGCATCCCTGTGTATACACTTGCCCGCATACATTGTTTATCAATAGTTCCTTATTTATAAACAATTTGCCAACCACTTAATCTCCTTGATCACATATCCCATGATCAATCATAGCCATCATATCTTCAAACTTGACCAGGTTCAATGTATCCTTCAATCTGAAAATGTTTTACCCCACCTTGGAACTTGCATACATTTCTTGGAACTTGTGCTAGGGTATTGCAGTTCAATCTGAGCTATAGATCTTCCTGCCGATTTTCCTTTGCCATAGATTCTTAACAAACTTCATGCATGACATACCAATCATTTAATCATAACCAGCTCATCAGCTTCCTTCATTAAATAATGCTTTTATTCATTCAATGAATTCTATTATTACTCGGTTGCAACTCGGTAAATACTAAACTTCACTTAGTAGACATACCGCCTTCATTAACGATAGCGATAACCTTAGGGTTTACCGACTAGGTTCTTTGCTCAGTAGCATAGTATAGTATTAACCTTACAATCAATAACATATGTATGATATCAAAACAATCTAAATATCATGATCTAATCATTGTCTAACTGAGTAATAGTTTCCCATTGAATAACTTATTCCTCTCCTTATTCATCACATTCTTTCTGTGTCTTTTACCGACATCTTTATACTCGTCAAATCATACTTCTTAAGATATGGCAACATCATACTGAATTAGAAAATCAATTTCCTAACATCAATGATAAAATAATGATATTAAGACAGTAAACATCCTTAATCAGTTATATCCATAATCATCAACAACCTTCTCAATATGCTTATTGAAATGCCAACAATCTCCCCTTGTCTGTTATAATGCCAACAAAGAAATCATACCATGCAACCATAGCACATAACACCATGATTTGTAGGTGGAAATTTCGATAAAGGGAAAAACCATGGTGGGAAACCTTACCCACATTCATATGATACTTCTACAACAAGTATATGATTACAATAGGGGCCTACACATACAGGAAGGCAGACTGCCTAGAGTGCATTTCTCATCACAATGGAGTCTCAATGACTATAGAGATGTCAACCACCTCAAAATATTTGGACAACAATCCAGAGAGAAGAATTGTTGGTGATAGAATCAAACATGCCAGATTACAATTCCAATTAAGCTCAATACCGTAGATCTAAAACCTCTTACATAAACCCAACTCGATAACTTATGATCAACCAAATCCTCTACACAAATGATTATTACATTTTTTTGGTCCTTTCCCATTCATACATCCATGATCTACAATGATATCTTACATATATTTATACCAAATCAGGACCTAACCAATTAGGTAGGGCACCCAAATCATAATATAATAGATCAATTACATAATCCTGAAATAAAATCATAAAGCATGTTGGCCTAAGGACAAAAAAACATCCCAAAAGTGCATCAGAGGATCCACCAACACATTACATGAAAACTAGTACATAACCTAGATAGCATCGGACCTAAAATAGATCCACACACACCAAAGAAATGACACCAATTAGTCGAGGCACAAACACAATCACCATCAGCATCTTGAATCCCTTCTAGAAGTTGCACCAACACAACTTATGCAACTCATCAAAGATCTTCAATAAAGCTCTATTGGCGAAACCCTTACCGGACCTACAAAGTTGAGGATTTTAAGAGCAAGTTTACCATTCCTGAGTTGTAAAACCCTAGGTTTGAGGGTTTTGTGAATAATCATGCAAATAACCCCATTCCACTAATATAGGCCCTGGAAATTAGTGGAATGGAATTAGATAGGATTTTAATGGTGTTAGTGGTGTTAATGGTTGTAGGGGTTAGATTTAGGGCCTAATTTGTGTAGGTCTAGGCCTAATATCTCTATATATTAGTATAGAAGAGATAGGTAGAAGTAGGGTTTTGTGATTGGGAGAATTGGTGATGCAATTTGGTGTTGAAAACTGTATAAAAAAACCCCGCATGACATGTTTGTAACCTTGGAGTGAAGGTTTGAGGTTGGGAGTAACAATTCCATACACTTTATTTGTAAAAGAGACCTAATTATGCACTGTTGCAACATAACAGTCAAAATTTGGAGGACCTGTCCCTAAAAAATCCTAGGCACCATTGGGATATGAATACATGTGGCCAAATGGGTATCCAAATGTGTTTTCCTTTTTTCTTGAAGTGGTTCATATAGAAATTTATGCCAAGAAAAACTCTCGAAGAGGGCTACAAGGAAATAGCCTATTTGCAAATAAGACAAAATCAAATTTACAATAGTGTTTGAGTCAATGGGTGTTTGCACTTGAAATATTGTCATTTTCTTAAGGAGAATTTGCAAAAGTAGTTTGAGAATTTTTTGAGGCCTTTTCTAAAAGATATGAGGAATGATTCATCTAGATTAGACAAGTATCATTGTTGAAGATTTTATCAAAGTAAATTTATTGAGAGTACTCCACCCCTGCTCTGCACCAATTACATACACCCTCAATCTAATCCATGGTACCATCCAATTTCTTGTTTTGAGCTTCTCTCTTTCATATCCCATTCGAACCTAAACTTGGGCATCATTGAGTTTAAGAGGATTAGTAGAGATCTCAGAGTGGTTATTCAGGATAACTTGAAAATCTTCCTTATTTTCACTATCATGTAACACCTTTTCTTTGTTCATAGACCCCACTAAGGGGTTAGCTATCTCCTAATGAATCTCAATAGATTTTTCATTCACTAAAAAATATGTCTTATTAGATATTGCCTCTTTATATTTCTTATGTTAAACCCCCATATTCACCTAACCTAGATCACTCTAAAGTTTGATACATATTCCCTTAATAGGTCGATTCCCCCTAAGAAGTTGTCTTCTATATTTATAACTTAGATGGTGATGTCACCTAGAATTTTATTAGAACAAAACAACATTCTCATATTAAATAGGTTGATTACATGATCCAAACTTTGATTTCAAAGTGACATTGGTAGGGGGGACCATGTTAACTAACACATTGACATAAAGTTGGGCAAAATTCAATTTTTTTTTTTCCAACTTCACTTTGTCCATCACCAAAATATGATCAAAGGTGTTTTGTATACCCTAAAACATCACTTCATTATAAAATTCTAGAGGTAATCCAAGAAGATGGATCCAAGTAGGGGCTATAGATACCAAATCCACATAGGGATCATACCCTGACATCTACTTCCAAAAAAAATAAAAATAAAAATAAAAGTTGGCCCAATAGGTCCAAGGACCCCTGATAAGATCTAATACTCATTATTAAAAACACTAAAGAGGAAGAGACCATTAGCCATAGCACTAGTCTTAACACTATCTTTCAGTTTCCACGTAGAATCAACCCAACTTCTAATTTGATCAATATTAGGCCTGGAAGCGAGCAACTTACCTATCGAGGAGAGATTCAACTCTACAATGACAACATTCATAAGATCATCTAGAACATCGATATCAATGGCCCACAATATACACAAAGTCTTTGAAAAATCCAAAAATATTACCCTTATCCAATCAATGAGATTTGCCTCATAGAAAGTTATCATCATATGAAATTGGTTCCTCCTCTTAAAAGAAAGAACCAAAATCATAAGGTGGATATTTAGGAGAACCATAGAATTTTTCTTCTTGGAAATATTCAAATCATGCCTAAAGGGTGGAAAGCACATTGGGACCCCACCTGACTTTCCCATCCTTGAACTTGATGAGAAAAGACTAGAAGAACAACAATAGATGATAGAAAACCCTAAAACCTAGTAGAGACAACTCTTCATCCTTAGAAATCTTATTTATGACAAGAATCTATTTAATTTTTTATATAATCTATTCATTTAGTTTAATAATTTTAGATGTTTTTTCTTTATAATCATTAAAATATAGGGGTCAACTTTGAGTACAATTTTAATACGATTATATTAAATAATCTTAAAATATAATAAATAGTATTTATTTATATTATTTGTCAATATAGTTAATTTACTAAAACAATATAAATCAAAAACAAATCATAACATCTTGTATTCAATTAAAATAATTTAGTTTAAATATCAAAATTTGAAATAGATGAAAATATAAAATTATTAAAATATAAATTAATACATTATACAAGACAATTTGTGTAAAAGTTTTTTTTTTTAATAACAATCAAGATTTTCTTTTGCTAAAATTATTATAGAAATTAGTATATTACATAGAATAAAGTATCTCTTTTGTTACTCAAATTTAAACATAAATAAATTAATATTCATATCAATTTTCAATTGAACCTTTCATATTCAAGATTGAAATGTCAATTAATTTAACTACTAACTTCAAACATTTTTGTATAATGAAATCAATTTATAAATAATTTTGAAAAATTTCATATAATTATTAGCTAGAATGGCCTACTTAAAAGCTACGATTTCATTATAAAATTACATTACATTGACACACACATTTCAATCTTTACATTTTTTTTTATTTTTACCTATTATTCTCTCATTGCATAGGGAATCTTATGTTGATTGGGAGATCACAATGAACAAGCTTTCACAAGGGAAATGATGCTCCATTATCATGACATAGTTTTAAAAATGCTTGAACAAATCTACTTTTTTGGATGATATTGTGAGGGAACGTTTCTTATTCTTAGTCTCATTTCAAGCAACCCAAAACATTTTCATTGATGCATTGCTTGACATTTAGTTTTATGTTTAGAGGATGAATAAGTTAAATGGACTTATAATGCTAAGGAAACTTGCAAGAAAAAAATATTGAATTTGATTAGTAATCAAGGAAGTTGAGCAACAACCTCTTACGACACTGCTTCCGAGTTGTTCTTTATAGAGAATTTTGTTGTGAGAGACCTAGTTTAGTATTCTAGCATCTTAAATTGTACTCCCTTACAATTTAGTCCATATTATGGGCCCTCACATTAGTGTGTGTCTCCCAATGCTTAATTAAATCCTAATTATGCCTTCATCATGCAAATATGGATTCATTTTCATCTCATGCACTACATGGCCCCTTTGTCAGGCTCCAAAATAGGATAGGACTAGGGTGTGGCACTCTGGTCCTCATTGGGACCAGGGCACCATGCTTTGGTTCTCCTTAAATGGGCCCTATCATGGCTCCCTCTTGCATCTTCAAGAATGAGTAGGAAATCTATCCTTGTGTCATCCTATGTCAAAAAAATATTATATTTTTTGATGACCAAGTATATAAGAAGTCTTTCCCCTCTCATTTTCATATATGGACATCATAATAGAAGGTCAAAAATATAATCATCAAGCATTTAAGAATTGAAGCATTCATAATTAAGCATTTCTAAAGGTCTTCAAGGCTGCATTCTTCATTCATCAATTGTGGAGCATCATTACATAATTCATTTAGAAGCATGTGTTTCTGATTAGGGTTTTGTCATGTTCATGCCATTTCATACAACATATGTGATTATATGCAAGAGGAAAAGCATCATTATTACTTATTGTAGATTTATTTTAACATTTGCAATATTTCAATCAAGGTTAATTTCTTAACCAGGGTTTGACTTAGGAAATCCCATATACCCAACCTATTTCCCTTTCTTTCTATGTGCAGAAAATAGGTACAGAGTTGTGATCTTTAGAATAAGAATTATTTGTAGAGATGAATGAACCATATTTGACATGCAAAAAATTAGGAGGACTAGAGTATCAAGCGGTCTACTCCCGACATTTTTGGAGCTTTTTGGGGGATCAGGTCCCAATCTGCATATACTACTCAGATCCAGGTACATTCCTCAATTTGAGGATTATAGAGCTCATTATTTTTGCAATTTTACCTTCACTTTCAAAACTTTAACCTAATTTCAACATTTTAACTCACAAAAGAGGGTAAACAAATTCACACCACTTTAATATTTTTACTTTGTTAATTTCCTTGTCACTTGGGTTCAGTCCTTTTCTAAGTCTTCCTCCTAAAAATAGATTTTTTTTTAGATTGAAGAGGGTTAAAATAAAAGATAAGTAGTGCAAGATTCTCCTTAAGATCTTTGGTCCCAAGATCAGGCTTTGAAGGCCTCTTTTCCAACTTAGACTCTTTATTCATGCATATTTTTTGCCAAATATTTTTTATTCTAAACCATGGAATGAGCAATGACAAGAAAATTTAAGGTCACATTCTCCTTATTAGCTTTTGAATCTAACTTACTATCAATACCATTATAGAAAAAATAACCTCTTATATATAAAACAAGTTGAGTCTCTTTAGCGTTATTAACTTCTGGTTCTAGATTACAAATACCCTCAATTTGATCCAATGTACCATCCAATTTCACTTTTTGAGCTTCTCCCTCTTCATAGCCCATTTGAACATGAACTAGGGCATCCTCATTGAAACTTTTTAAGAGGTCTAATATATATCTCATAATAGTTATTGTGGAGATCTTGCAAATCTTCCTTATTTTCATTCTAATGTAACACATTTTCTTTGATTGTAGACACCGCAAAGGGGTTAGCTTCCTCCTAATGAATCTCAATATCTTTTTCATTCAACAGAAAATATGTCTTATTAGATATTCCCTTTGTACCTTTCTTATGATGAACCTCCATATTCACCTAGCCTATATTATTTCAAGGTGTGCACCCTTCATCTCCTTCTATTGCATGGTGTAAGCGATGGGTTTGTGACATGTGGCTTAACCTCCTCCTGTGGATTCTATGTGTCATGTAGTTGTACCATGAATTAATAGGTTGATCTTTTGGTGCAACAAAATTTGTGTTTCCAACAAGTGGTATTAGGGCTTCATCATGGGTTCAAACCCCCCACTTGCATTGGGGGGCATTCTTGCAACGTGTGAATCCTTGGTCTCCTTGTGATGTGTAGCACAAGTGACAAGTTTGCGACATGGCTTAACTGCCTCCCATGACTTATCTATGTCATGTGGATGTATGAGGCATTAAAAGGTTGATCTTTTGGTGCAAAGACAAATGTGCTTCCAATATAGATCACTTTAAAGTTTAATATTGTCATCCCTGTGAAGTGTATACCTGCAGCTGCAACACAAAACACTCAATAGATCATTACAAGAATGGTTAGCAAATTTAAAACAAAGAAAGATAAAACCATGGCTAAGTGATCTATCACCTCCTAATAAATGTGAGTGTGAATTTTTCTCTCAGATCTGGTTAGGAAAATTCAAGTGACTTGACAACACCTAGATGGAGGATTTAAATCATAAATGATGCATTTAAGCTAGCAATGATGCAATTAAGCTATGATAGCAATGCTCAAATGATAAACTAAACTTGTATATACCTATAATAATAATGCCTGGAATGCAAATGTGATGAGAAGAATCAAGATGAATGAGATGAATCAATCGGGGTCTTTTGTGCTCCAAATTGAGGTCTATTTATAGGATTTTCAAGGCCAGGGGTGAGGTGGCAAGAATCAACGGTCAAGATTAAGTCTGAAGATATCAATGGTGAAATTGGAGGACAATGACAAAGAGGTTGGATTAAAGGGAACAATCGGACGTTGGTAGGATAAGGGGCTGGATGAAAGGGGACAATGTCATCTTCATGGTGACAAGTGTCAAGAAGCTTCTAGAAAGATTGGATAAAGGGGAACATGTGCCATCTCTATGGTGACAAGTGTCAAGAAGCTTCTAAAAGAGGTTGGATGAAAGGGAACACTTAATGACAAGTATCACAAAGCTTTTCTCATGAGACGACAAAGTGTTCAAGGAAAGGGGACATGTGGTTAGATGGAATGGGTTAGGTTTAGAAGGGCCTAGGTTAGGTGGTTAGAAGTTAGGAGGCATGTGGGTAATTTGAATTTAAAAATTCAAATAATAGGAAAAGGCTAATTAATTTCAACAACTCATAAATTGATTTGTTTTAATTAATTAGATGATTAAAAGAAATGAATTTGATGGGGAAGAATTAATTAATTTGAATTAATTAATCAAAGGGGATTATTGAAATGAACCCATTAAATAATTCCTTAGATTTATTAATAAGTAGATAAAATGGGGAATTTAATCAAATTACTTAGTGAATTCAATTAAATTAGGAAGGGGGATTAATTAAATAATTTCTTATTTAATTAATAATCTTTAGATCATTTTTAGGTGTATACAATTTTCCCCTCTTTGAAGTGAGGTGTGATGACGCATTGATTCAAAGAATAATCTCATTTTGATGATGATATTGGTTCGATAGGATGCCCTAGCTCTTGATTGATAAATTGTGGTAGGATGATGCCCCCTTGGGAGATCAATTGAGATAATTGATCTTTGGAGTGTTTGGATCTTTACGAAATTGATATCCTAATAGAAATGATTTGATTCTATAATATTGATTGATGAAATTGTGAGTTCTTTGATCATGATGGTGTGGTTCTCAATGTTAAGATTGATAAGATCTAGACTTAGTCTGGTTTCAGGAATGACACCTCCTGTATAAGACAAAGACGATCAAAGCATCTGGTTTCAAGAATGATATATCCTGTCTAAGACATGATCAAAACGTATGGTTTCAGGAAAGATACATGATGTATAAGACATGATAGAATAGATCAGATTTGATTGATTGATTGAATTGATAAGGTTGATTAGATAAAGAACTGACAATTTGTTGATATCAGGTTGTAGGATGATTTAGATTTGCTGATGTTGGTACGTTTGAGGGGGTAGCATAAGATTTGTGTTGGGTTGACGACATCTAGAGAGAGATGAGTCATCATTCTGATTGTGTATACACCTATGATAATACATTGATGCTTCCTGCGATAAATTTGATCTTGGATAAGATGAGCTCTTGTGATCCCATGCAAGAATGAAATGCAAGATAAATGCTAATGCGAATGTTAATAAAATACAAAGCTATGACTAGACCAGTCACTAGATTATTGTGTTTTGTCATCACAGAGCTTTCGAAATGTGAGAAGTGAGTGCAAACATCGATGGTATAATTAAACCATGATTACTTGAGTACTTCTTTCCTAGATTTTGATATGGAAAGTTAGCACAAGCATTGAGGTATAATTAAACCAAGATGACCTAAGTGTTGTTTGCATAAAACAAGCAGTTTTAACCATTAGTATATGTAAATCGGAAATATCTTCGATGATACTCTGATGATCATGTTCTGAGACCAATTTTCACCTACTAATGATTAATTTACAGACAACAAACAAGAAAAATATCATGTTCCTTCCATGTTCCTCTAGTCAAAGGCATCCTAGACTCACTCAGAAATCATGATAGCAAAAATCAATTATAGAAAAGTTGAACAATCATGTTAAAATCATTATCCAAAAGATATCATCCTTTGAAAAGTGTACGATGTTCTTAGACTAACTTTGTGATAGTGTGATGGTTGATAATTTGATCTCGTGTTCAATGTTGGATATGTCACAGTTTTCGCTTGATAAGAGTTGTCTAACCATTTGTTCTACCTGTTTGATTAAGCTCAAAATTGATCAAGAGTTTTTCCCTCAACTAAGTGTAGGATTTTGCCCCAAGCCTAGAAACAAATTCATTATGATATACCCAATGATCCAAACCATGGCGAGAGATTTAGCTGGGATGCCTGCGTATGTACAAGGCTTCATGATGCATATGAACAATGCTGATGGAAAATGAATGCAAGTAGAAATATGCATGAACTAATAGATGGAAGAGCTAGCTGACAAATAGCGCTTGTTTGCCAAGTTTTCACCATCTTTCTTAATTGCACTTTTTCTCATATTTGACTTTTTTAAATTTTTTTATTGTTTTTCACTATTTTTGTATTTTATGCTTTTTCACTATTTTTTGATTTTCTGCTTTTTCATTGTTTTTGGATTTTATACCTTTTTAGACATAAAACTTCTTTAGATGCATGCTATTGATGGGTTCCTCGAGCTGATCCCGTCTTGTGTTGATAGCTGATATGCTCTTGACCCAAATACTGATGTGACCACAAATGGACCTAACCAGTTTGGTTCAAATTTTCCTTTCTTTTCTCGATCTGACTGGTTTTGTGGATTTTCCTTTACTACTAGTTCCCTTGCCTAAAAAATTTGTGGTTTGACCCTGTGATTATAGCTCCGGCATATTCTTTGTTGATATATCTTTAAATGATCAAAGGCATTTTGTCTTCGTTCATGGATTAGTTCTAACTCTTGGAGTCTAGATACTCGTTGTTCTTCATTTGGGATGAGACCTTTTAATGATACTCGTAGAGAAGGTATCTATAATTCTATTGGTAGTATTGCTTCTGATCCATAAACAAGAGAGAAAGGTGTGACACTTATTGGCATGCGAATACTGGTACGGTAGGCCCATAGAGTAGGGTTTAATTGAATGTGCCAATCTTTTCCAGCATCATTCACTATCTTTTTGAGGATTTTCAGAATAGTTTTGTTTGATGCTTCTACTTGCCCATTCCCTTGTGGATAGTAGGGTGTGGAAAATCTATGTTGGATCTTGAATTTCTCACATAGCTCTTGTACATCTTGATTCTTGAATGGTTGCCCATTATTAGTGATAATGGTCATTGGTATTCCATAGCGACAGATGATGTAATTCAAGATAAATGCAGCAATTTGTTTTCCTATGATATTTATGAGAGGTACTGCCTCAATCCATTTTGTGAAATATTCTATAGCTACAAGGATGAATTTGTGACCATTAGATAAAGAAGGATTTATCTTTCCTACGAGATCAAGACCCCATTGGAAAAAATGGCCAAGATGTTGCCAAAGCATGAATTTTTTGTGCTGGTGCATGAATCAAATTTCCATGGATCTGACATTATTTGCATGTTCTAACTACCTGAAAAGAATCTTGTTCTATATTCGGCCAATAATAGCCCAAGGATATGAGTTTTTTTGAAAAGGTAAGACCACTTGAATGAGTGCCACAAATGTCATTATGGACTTCACGTAAGGCCTTCTCAGATTTTTCTTGTTCGAGACATCTTAATATAGTACCTTCTAGACCTTGTTTAAACAAGGTATCCACGATGAGAGTAAAATGGGAGGACTGGAGAATAAAGTTTCTGTTTCAATTTTTTGATAAGGCAGGAGGTAAGATGTTATGTTTTAGGTATGTGTAAGTTTGGCCATAGCGGGAGGAATCATGCCCCACAAGGTGATAGATAGTTTGGGAATGAGGATAATTATGAGCAGGGTAAAACAACTCTTCTACCAAAAATTCATAGCGCTGTTGATTTTCCTATGTCTGAAGGAGAGAAGCAACTGTAGCCATGGCATCTACTGCTTTATTGTCATACCTTAGAATCTGCTGAAAAGTTATTTCTACAAAGTATTTCATATCATCAACCATTTTTTTATAAGACATTATTTTTTTGTCCTTTGTTTGATAGTCATCATTAATTTGATTAATGATGAGCTGAGAGTCTCCAAAGACTTAAAGTTGTGTAATGTTCCATTCTATAGCTATTTTGATACCTGTAACCAAAGCTTCATATTCTGCTATATTGTTAGTGCATGGAAAGCTTAATTTATATACTTTTGGGATTGTATGACCTTGTGGTGTGATGAATAGAATACCTTCTCCCGATCCATGTTGTGTTCTATTATTGATGCTTGCTCCTAGACTAATATTTGGGTGATGTATTGTAAGATATGGATAGAACCCTAAAATGTCTCTATGTGAACAGGTAAAATTGATTTTCCATCTTTTGAAAAGTTTCCAATATTTCTATCTTGCTGGTTTTGATAAAGAGATTGTTGGATGTAGATCAGTTGTGCCAATGATAACTGCTTCTACTGGTTCTATTAGGATAGATGACCTTTCTTGATAAAATTCAGGTAAGGTGTCAAATCTCCCATCTTCCGATGCCTCAAGGAGGTTTTCACCGCTAGATGCATCCTTTATTTTTACTTTTTCCCGGTCTAATATTGCCAATAAATGGTGTTCAACATTATACCTGATATTTTTTTCTTGATTTTCACTTTTGTGACTAGGAGATTTACCACCCACTTGATTGAAAGATACGTTAGCGAAATCCCCGGTGAAAGTTGTTGCGGGTTTGATTTCATTAAGATATAAGGATATAGCCTGGTCATTCTGTAGGGTATCAATGACAGTATGTCCTTCATTTTCCCAGTCCATAGGTTCAGGAGGGATTAAGGATAAAGGGTCCTCATGTTGAATTATGTCAAAGATATTTGGGGTCATGAAAGAGATATCAAAGCTTTCAATATGTATTTCCATGTCTAGAATGATACTCTCGTTAGAGTGACCTCGCATAAGAAACTCCTTATCATCCTCGGTTAAGTCCATGTCAATCAAATGTGATTCTGATTCAAGTAGGCTAGTTCCTAACTTTTGTCCTACATATACGTGAACTACCTCGATATCTATATATGTTTCTTCTCTTTCCCTTTCAAGTTGCTCTTGTTTGTTTGTCCATGATAGAAAGTATTCTCCAGTCCCTCGATCTCTTAGCTGCATTTGTTTTTCTATGTTTGACAAAATTGATGCAAATGATTATTCTTTGGATTATGTGTTTGAATATAATGCCTCTTTGTTATGTGAAACAATGATCTCTTGAGCTGATTTTAGATTACTACAACACTGCAATGGATTTGAGTCAGCTAATATTGTGATTTCCTATCCATTGTAGGGAAACTTTTAGAACTGATAACATGTTGATGTAATAGCTTGTATGCCTTGTATCCATGGTCTCTCCAAGAGTATGTTGTATGGTAGGTCCATGTCTAGAACTTGGCATGCTACGTCTTTCTGCAAAGGTCCTACTCTGAGGGGTAATACCACAATTCCTTTAGAGGAATGCTCTTCTTCACCATAGGCTTTGATTTTTGTCTTTTTCCTAGGATCAATTACATCTTCTGAATATCCTAGATCATAGACAAGGCTCAAAGAGAAAATGTTTAAGCCAACTCCCCCATCTATTTGAACACATTTAACGAGTGTTCTATGAATGAGGAATTTAATTTGCAAGAGAAGAGTGTTCTATGAATGAGGAATTTAATTTGCAAGAGAGTGTTATGGGGATGCTGCGATGAATTAGTGCTTGGATATGAAGGAGATGAGCTTTGAATAGGATTCTTTGAAATAGGTTTGATGGCAATTATGGATATCCCTTGGGGAACTTCATCTTTGGATGTATTTTTTGGTGATGATGCTATGGAAGATTATTGCAAGCTTTCAAGATGTGTAGGAATAGATGCCTTTGGAGAGTCAATTTTCTTATGGAGGGAGGATCCATTACTAGACATAGGTGCGTGATTTTGATCTTTCTCAGCCAAATCCATTAGGGATCTCTTTAAGAGTTGCATAAAAGAGCCACCTTTCTTCGGAGATGTGTTTGAATCCTTGTGAGGTTTTAACATAGTTGGATTTTGATTTTGGACTTGTTTTATTTCTCTAATATGTTGTCTTATTACTTGTATTTTACTTTGGTATGTCATGTTGATATGATTTTTAGCTATTTTAAATGTTTATGTTTTCATTTCAGGGGTTCAATTGTCCAAAAGTTGTTTTGGTAAGTGATCAATTGTCAATGTAAATGTGATAGCGTGATATGACATGAAAAGATGGTCCAAGTGTTTAAAGGTTTGCAAGTTTTTTGATCTTTGGTTTAAGAGTGCAATGACGATGATTTGATAAAAATCAAGTCCAATAGGAAAGATATATCCTATGATGTGGGACAAGATTATCTTGACCAAATGTTTCAGTTTCATGATAAAGGATAATAAATCCTGATGAGAAACTATGTTTCAGTGATCAGTTTACCAAAAAGGGTGATAATGCACTTTGAGATGTTTATATCTTGAACTTTTTGAGGGTGAGCACTTGAAACTCTTAAGTTGTAACTTATGTTCTAAAGTTTGATTTTGACAGCTGATAACTTGACCAAGCAAACGAAGAAGACAATTGAAGCACGAATTGACATATAACAAATGTTTATTGTTACTGCAAATTGATCAAACAAAATGACAGACCCGAAAAAGGCATACAAGAAGAGTTTTGGACTGACAAATACAGAGACTCATACGACAGAAATACACAGCCCCAAATGACAAAAGATACAAGACCAAATGACAAATCAGAAATTTCCTTTGAAAAAGAAGAGACTTGTATGACAAAACTTTATGAACCATATGATAAAACATATTCCTCATATGACAAATCACCTAACTCATACAACAAAGAACCTGACTCGTACGACAGATAACATAGCAGAAATAAAAATGTTTGTTTTGCCGAATTTTGATTAGTAAATTTTGATGTTTTGCTTATGTTTTCTAGTTTTAGATGTCTGATTTTTTTTTAGGGATAAATACATAGCAAACACATGATGTGATAAGTGACTCCAAGCATGGTAAACCCTAGGTAAATTGGTTGAGGAGAGAAAAAATTTGCTTGCAAACTTAGATACACACCCAATAGCTAAACAAAATATGACCACTGAGTCTCACGCAATGGATTCTCAATGTCGTATTATCTGACTCCAAATGCTAATGGGGGCATGGTATGGCAAGTGTCTTGGGAGAGTTACTATCTCTCTTGCACAAATATTATCACCCTTTCGGAGGTGAATTGGGTAGCTTCTAATTTAACCAGAACTAGTAAGGGATTCGTTCAGCACATCAGGGTATAATACTCAATTAAGAGGTCTCCCAGCCTTGAAAACCAAGGTTTGATATACCCGAAGGTACAGAGGAGAGCTATTCCCGAACACTGTCGTTGACTTGATTTTCTTCAAATCACATTTATTTTATAGTGGGTTGCATTACTTGGTGTTAGCTGTTCCCACTTAGCTCATTCCCCTCTCACCAACCATAATGGCTTGAAGAGTTATTAGCTCCTCGGGAGGGTAGGCCTGCTAAAGATATGCACTAATGAAAGCAAATGATGAGTCTAGCTTTCTGATCACCTAAGAAAGGTGAGAGCATACTCACCTATCATCAAAAACACAAAATACATGATTGTTTATTCCTTTAGCAAAATAAAGTGTGCCTAGAAAGATTAAACAAGACATAGAGTTTAGTTGAATTCTTTTTAGGGAACCTGCAAAATAGACCCATTAGTATTCATGATGTGTTTTTAAGAAATGATTCTTTAACAAGCGTAATCTTTGACAAATCATCCTACAAAAATTAGTTAGGCTGTCAAAAATCTCACAAACGGACCAGGGTTAGCATTAGTAGTAATCAATTAAAGCATCAAACCCTTAAAATGCAGTCAATTTAAAAATCACAGAAGCAGAGTGTCATACGAAATACTTTACCAACTCGTACGAGTCAGGATAAGAGATCATACGAGTTAGGATGAGAGATAGTATGACATTGAAATTTTACCAAAGGCTCGTATGAGTTAGGATCTCTTATCGTTCCAACTCACAAAGTATGTCGTACTAGGCCAGAAAGGGACTCGTACAACATTCTAATTCAGACCCGGCAGAGATGAATGCTTGATGAAGTTTGAGAGGCCAAAACTAATAATTTTGGGCCCCACGGTAGGCGCCCAAATGTTGTCCCTATGAAGTGTATACCTGCAGTTGCAACACAAAACACTTAATAGATCATTACAAGCATGGTTAGCAAATTTAAAACAAAGAAAGATAAAACCATCGCTAAGCGATCTATCAGCTCCTAATAAATGCGAGTGTGAATTTTTCTCTCAGATCTGGTTAGGCAAATTCCAATGACTTGACTACACCTAGATGGAGAATTTAGATGATAAATGATGTATTTAAGCTAGCAATGATGCAATTAAGCTATGATAACAATGCTCAAATGATAAACTAAACTTGCATATACCTATAATAATAATACCTGAAATGCAAATGTGATGAGATGAATCGAGATGAATGAGATGAATCAATCGGGGTCTTTTGTGCTCCAAATTGAGGTCTATTTATAGGATTTCCAAGGCCACGGGTGAGATGGCAGGAATCAACAGTCAAGATTAAGTTTGAAGATATGAATGCTCAAATTAGAGGAGGTTGACAAAGAGGTTGGAACAAATGGAACAACTGGAGGTTGGTAGGAGAAGGGGTTGGATGAACTGGGACAATGTCATATCTATGGTGACAAGTGTCAAGAAGCTTCTAGAAAGATTGGATAAAAGGGAACATGTGCCATCTCTATGGCGATATGTGTCAAGAAGATTCTAGAAGAGGTTGGATGAAAGGGAACACTTACTGACAAGTGTCACAAATCTTTGCTCATGAGAGGGAAAAGAGTTCAAGGAAAGGGGACATGTGGTTAGATGGAATGGGTTAGGTTAGGTGGTTAGGAGTTAGGAGGCATGTGGGTAATTTGAATTTAGAAATTCAAATTATATGAAAAGGCTGATTAATTTCAACAACTCATAAATTGATTTGTTTTTATTAATTGGAGGATTAGAAGAAATGAATTTGATGGGGAAGAATTAATTAATTTGAATTAATTAATCAAAGGGGATTGTTGAAATGAACCCATTAAATAAATCTTTAGATTTATTAATAAGTAGATGAAAGGGGTAATTTAATCAAATTACTTAGTGAATTCAATTAAATTAGGAAGGGTGATTAATTAAATAATTTATTTTTTAATTAATTATATTCAGACCATTTTTAGGTGTATACAAATACATATGCCTTTAACAACTTGATTGCCCCTAAGAGCTTGTCTTCTACATTTAGAACTTAGATTGTGATGTCTCCTACAATTTTGTTAGAAAACAACTAAATTTCTATATTCAATAGGTTGATTCCATTATCCAAACTTTGATTTCAAAGTGACACAGGTGTGAGGACCATGTTAACCGACACATAGATATAAAGGTGGGCAAAAGTCAACCAAGATTTTGCCAAATTCACTTGGTCCATCACCAAAATATGCTGAAAGGTGTTTGCTATACCTCGAAACATCCCTTCATTACAAAAGTCTAGAGGTAAGCTAGGAAGATAGATCCAAGTAGTGTCTATAGATGCCAAATCCACAAAGGGATCATACCCTGGCTTCCACTTGCAAAAAATAAAATAAAAAATAAAGTTGGCCCAATAGGTTCAAGGGCCTCTCATAAGAACTAATCCTCGTGATTAATAAAACTAAAGAGGAAGACACCATTAGCCATAGCACTGGTCTTAACACTACCTTTTATTTTCCACATTGAATCAACCCAACTTCTAATTTCATCAATATTAGGCCTCGAAGCAAGATACTTACCTATCAAGGAGAGCTTCAACTCTACAATTACAACATTCATAAGATCATCTAGGACATCAATTTCAATGGCCCACACTATACACAAAGTCTTTCATAAATCCAAAGATTTACCCATCCAATCTATGATATTATCCTCCTAGAAACTTGTCATCATATGAAATTGGGCCCTGCTCTTCAAAGAAAGAGCGTGAAAACATGGGCTGAAGATTTAGGGGAACCATAGACTTTTCCATCTTGGAAATATTGAAATCGTGCCCAAAGGGTGGGAAGCACATTGGGACCCCACTTGAATTTTCCATCCTTGAACCTGATAGGAAACAACAAAAACAACAACAACAACAACAACAATAGATGATAGAAAACCCTACACCCTAGCAAAGTTAACCTTCATTCTTAGGAATCTTATTTATGACAAGAATTTATTTAATTTTTAATATAATTTGTTCATTTAGTTTAATAATTTTAGATGTTTTTCCTTTATAAACACTAAAATATAGTAGTCAAATTTGATTACAATTCTACTATGATTATATAAAATAACCTAAAAAATTATATAAAAAAAATATAATAAATAAGATTTTTTTATATTTAGTTGTTAATATAGTTAATTTACTAAAACAATATAAATTACAACAAATTCATTACATCTAGTATTCAATTAAAATAATTTAATTTAAATATCACAACTTGGAATCGATGGAAAAATAAAATTATTTAAATATAAATTAATACATTATACAAGACGATTGGTGTAAAAGTTATTTTAAGAAAAATAACAATCAAGATTTTCTTTTACTAAAATTATTATAAAAATTAAGTTTATTACATAGAATAAAACAACTCTTTTGTTACTAAATTTTAAAACAAAGATTAATATTCATATTAATTTTCAATTATAGCTTTCATACTCAAGATTGAAATGTCAATTGATTTAACTACTAACTTGAAACATTTTTGTATAATGAAATCAATTTTAAACAATTTTTAAAAAATTGAAATAATTATTAGCTAGAATGGTCTACTTAAAAGCTCCATTTCATTATTACATTACATTTTTTTTTATTTTTATCTATTTTAAGTTTAAAAATTTACTACAACATCAAAAAAATGTATTTTATTCTTAGTAATGTAAATGAACAAAAGAAAATATTGTTTGAATATTTGTTTAGTTTGAGTATTTGTTTTCTATAACTTAATATAAATATAGTATTTAATAATGTTAAAAAATAATTAATTTCACAAATATATTATAGAATAAATTGTAGATGATATTGACCTTGGTGAATTTGTCATGCATTGGAATTGATTTATGTAAAAATTAAATTTAGGAAGTGAATTTATGTATAATGTGTAATTGGGGTTATGTAATGTAAATAGACCACATCAGTGGTACCTAGAGAGGGATTCAACTATAGTTCCTAGGAGTTCATACGGAACAATAATAGGCCTGATTCTAGAAATCAAGCAGGATATCAACTATCCAATTAATATTATAGAGCCAACATTATTTCAAAATAAAAGCCTAGAAAAGGTGAGATGTAAACTATATAAGTCCATAGAGGTTAGGTATGAAAAGGTCAGAATTAATATTACATAGATGACTTTTTTTCAAAGTAAAAGTCTATAAAGCGTGAGATGTATAAAGACGCTAGATGTTAACTACATAAGATTGACTAATCTCCCAAACGTTTGCTAGTGGGAAATATCCCAGTTCTCTCCCTGTTCATATTCAAAACAACAAGTGAAACAACTGTTCCATAATAATTAAACTACTCTTCTTAAAATATCGTCAAATACAAACAATTTATACTCTTGCCTATGCCTTTGCTTCAACAGTAGCCAGTAAATCATCTAAACTGTTTATTTGGAAATAGAAACAACTTACTGATGAAGACACAGACCTACCTTTTGTAGTACGATAATAATTGCTTGAAATCCAAATCCCTTTATATGGGAAAGTGAAATGATTTCCAACTGCTCTGCAATCAACATCTCTATCACCTTCATCAACAGACTTGCTGGGCATGAAACAGTTTTTCCCTGCACATTAATCATAATTTTAACTTGGCCTGGGAAATCCTTGCATTGCTCCAAGATCACATCGTCGCTACGATAGAGTAATGGGTTTTCTGAATTGAAAGGCTTGTCGTGGGACTCGAAACCCACCACTTCCTCCTCCACTATTTGTGAAACTCCTGGGAATTGATTCCTCGACGCTTTCACTTTGCTGTTCCAGCTCACAAACCCTAATTTTTAGTTCTCTCAAATAGCTTGTGGTATTCCCTAATATTGAATGCTTATTTTTCTGTTAGAAAGGACAACAAAAGGTCAGAAACACAAGCAAGGATAAAGTTCTGTGGAAAATGTTTTGGAAGTGGAAGCATAAATTCAGAAAATCAAATATTACAGCATAAATTAGTTGCAAATAAATAATAATGAGAATATAATGGAATAATAAAACAATATATAAGAAGTTGATTTACGTAGTATAATCTTGACAAAATATCAAGGAAACGTCCATAGATAAGGTATAAATATTGTGATTGTTAGGAGAAAACAATTACAAACTCCATAACTAGCTACCACTATTAGGTGCTGGTATCACTTTTACAATCTGAATTTGTAATTCACAACATCTTAACAATTACCCCATGTTATAAGATATGCAATAAAAGGGGGGCTGAAAATAAGCAGCGACTGTTTATTAACAAAAGTGCCATGTGGATCCATAATTTACTTTCCCTTTTTTTTTAAGATTTTATTTCTATTTTTTTTTTCAAATTTTAGGTGCACAAATTAGTATTAATACTATTAATACAAAGTTGAGATGTTTTGTTTAAGAATAAGCAGCAAAGATAAATATTCATGGGGCCAGCTGCTTCACAAATAATTCCTAAAAATATTGAGCAGCTGCTGCTAAACAAAATAAGCTAAGGAGCTGCATGGAAACATACCCTTACTCTTACAATCTACAATCTATATCTTCTTAATATTGCCTTAATGGCAACTGAGATATATAGAATATCTTTAAATTAGAATTAACATCTATCTAACATAGGAATAACCTCTTTAATTCCATTAAAGAAACTAGGAAAATTCCCACAAGGCTTTCTTAATTCCATCAAAAAAAACTAGAAACTTTTTCACAAGGAAAAACTATTATTCTAAAGGTAAGACTAAATTAGAAATTTCTATTGTCTTCTTTTACTGCCATTAACCAACAATTGTTGTCATTATCTAACAGTTAATAGAACTTCCTATTACACAAGTGCAAGCTTTACAGTTTAAGTATTGTTGGTGAGAGGTAAATTTCTATTGGAATTGAAATTTCTATTCAGATATTATTGTTAAATATTCATATTGAAATGATATATAAATTGGAATCCTCCAAGACGTTTACCTTTAAAAACAAAGGGATAATTCAAAAGTAGCAGTACAATTTATAACTGTAGCATATGACGCATTTTCAGAAGTATAGTATGCAATTAAAACTAATATGAGGACGAGTAAGCCGATTATTGTAGTTAATTACAACTTTCATAAAGTTTCATATCGTTAGAAATTGGTAGAGAAAAGATTATAACGATGCTGTGATAATATATCTTACCTTGCAATATCTTGGAAGAAGAGAGTAAAGGTTCTGGAAATGCTCTTTCAATTTCATTCTCCTATTACGCTCTGCAATCATGTGGTGATTTTTCTTTTCTGCATTTATGTCTTGAGCAGGAGCCCTTGGGCATGAACTCTGGACCTCTACCTTTCTATCTTAATGGATTTTTCTCAAAAATCTCAAACATCTTTTTGGCAGAGTCTGAGAGGATACGAAAGAATCTGCAGCGGTGTTTGAATGAGCGTTTATGTAGGCGGTGAAGGCACTATACTGAGGTGCCCACATCTTATTTTCTAAGGAATTCCCAAACAGTTGATCAGTTCTGTCCATCATGACATCGTAAGGAGGAAGCTCAAACTGGGCGGCGTCGATTATAATTATTTCAGGAGCATCATTTCCTAAAGCATTTTCGCTAGTCTCGAAAAGAGATTCAATGGCACCATTGTTCAGACTAAAATCGTACCTTTCCATCGCTTAGTGTTAGAGGGTACATTGGTGTTCGATCTTGCTTGTAACAAAGTAGTCTATTTATGAGGATAGAGATTGTGTTTCATGACAATTGGTCGACTTCCTATTTTTATTTCGAATCTAGGTTGCTTAGGCTATAAGACTTACTTTACTATCATTGCTCGAAAAAATTGACGAGGAAGGAGCAGTCCAATACTTTTAAAGTTATCATAGTCTAACTAGATATATTGACAAATCTTACGAAAGGTTTAGATTGAGTTAAAGAAATTATTCATGTTTTTATTAAGGACAAGTAGGTTTTGAAAAGATTTTAAAGTTATCATGGTCTTACTATATATATCTAACAAAAGTTTTAGATTCAGTAAAAGAAATTACATATTGATGTTGATGTTTTTTTTTTCTTAAATTTATTTTTTCAAATGGTCAAGCAGGGATAGGGTCCTCATTTGATTATAGAGAAACTTTGGGGAAAACTACGAAGATCAATAAGGGTTTTAAGGATTCAAAAACCTTCATCGGTTTTCAAAAGGATCTAAAATCTTCACAACCAGAAACCAACTATTTGGAGGAATAGAGAAGGGGTTGCAGCTAGCCAACCACAAACAAAACCATCTACATCACCTGGTGCAAACGGTGGGGGTGATTTTCCCAGGGTTCCCCAAAACCTTCCATAAGGGTTTTGGATTGGCACCCTGAACCAACCGGCAATATTGAATCTAGAACATCCATCCACAAATCGTCTTCCTAACTACCGAACTCCCCTCCACCTCAAAAGAAGGGGATCCCACCTCAATAGGAGCAAAAGAGAAGAAGACTAATAGAAGGCCAAACCAAATGGGCCACCACCTAGCATCAGAATAGCATCGAATGAGAAAATACCATATAGAGCAGCCACCCCATCCATCCAAAAGCAGATCCCCACCTCTATAGGAGATACCCTCAACTCAATAAGGAACAAGATAGAGAGCAGTAGGAGAAAAATCTGCCATTCTCTCAACGAAGCACCCCCTCCATAGAAGCCATATCGGAAGGAGCCCAACCATTAACAACACAAGTCCAGCCAAAAGAGAGAGGGAAAAATAGGTCCCTGACAAAATCACACGCTAACCAAAAACAAACTAAGGCCAAAACAGGCCCTTGAAAATTGCTAGCAACCATTTGGCTGAGAAGAGAAACAACATCAATGACACACTGAAACACTAAGAGAATGAGAAAACCAAAAGGTCTGACAAACACCTAGTTTTGGAAGACCTCTAGCATCCCCCAAAAAATAGGACCCTTCTCTGAACTAGATAAACACAAAGTAGGGCAGCCAAGGGGAAGGCTAGAGGAATTGCAACATAGTAGAGCAAAAAAAGGTTTATCACATTAATCACCAAGCAACTAGGAAAGAGCCTCCACCACAATAGGAGACACACTATAGGACACTGGTAAAAACCACTCAAACTCGGCCAAAAAGATAGAGGATGCCAAGGCCACAAAATTGGAGCAACTTGCACCACAATCCATCTCCCAAATCTAATAGTCCACCTCCAGCCACTAGCATTAACAACACCAAAAGAAGAAGAGAAAAACTGAGAGGTAGGAGAGCCGACAAAGTGGGTAGCATAGAACAAACCCACATAGTTACATATAAACCAAAATGGAACAAGAATCCCTCTCATGTGGCAAGACAGAACCCTCCCCATCCTAGTCTCATCACAAACAACAATAGGGGAAGCACCAAGAATAACCAAGACACTACATGAAAGGGAGGTCAAATAGGTCCAACACACCCTAAACCCAATCAACCCAAACCCAATAGAGCCAAAGGCCACCTCAAGGAAAGGGTGCCAAAGGAGGTCCTGCACCCACTAGCCGTGAGGAACATAGGCAGCCATAACCAAGACCCCAGGTAGAAGGTGTTAGATAGTTCAGATAATGGAAGACAACTAAGAGTGGGTGAATCAGTTGTCTCAGATTATGGAAACATTCCACAATTAAAAATTTAACACCAAAACCCAAAACAATAATACCGGAATAGCAGTTAATTCAATTAAGCATAAACAATAATCAGAAAACAAAAGCCATCCACACAACACCAAGATTTGTATGTGAAAAGCTCGATAAAGGGAAAAACCACGGTGGGAAGCCTACCCACAGTTAGATAATACTTCAGCTATGAGTATGTGAAGTATAGTGAAGGGGCCTGCACTTACAGGAAGGCTAATAGCCTAGAGCACACTGCTCATCAGAAAAGGAGCCTCACTGACTACATAAAAATGCAGACAACAATCTGGAGAAGTGTTGAATTGCAAAAGATAGCATCTCCTATGCTAGAGTATAGTTTCGGTTAAGCTTAATATTGAAGGATTAAATCCTCTTACATAAACCCAATTCGATCTCCAATGATCGACCAACTCCCCTGCCTGAATGATATTACATTATTCGCACATTACATTCCTTGACCATGACCTCTTACATTAACCATGATGATCTATAATGAGATCTTACATCTATATATACAAACCCTCGACCATAAACAATCAGGTCAGCCACGAGACAATAAACCAATTACATAATTACAAACCATGTCCGCCTTAGACCAAACAAGTAATATCAACACATATGTAAGACATCCCAGAAATACATCAATAGGTCCTATCCACACGTTACATTAAAGTCGGTCTATAACCTAGATCAATTGAGACCAAGTATAGGTCCACACGCTTCAGTAATGATCTCCAAACACCAATTCTTGAACATGATCACCAACAACATCCTCAAACTCCATCAGAAGCTACACTAACACCACTTATGCAATTCATCAAAGATCTCCATCAAAAGCTCTGTCGGTGAAACCCTTGCCAGAACCAGAAACCAAGCTTCTAAGCAAGAAGGATAACATCTAATCACCAGACCGAAACCAACTAACGAAATATGAGTATAAGTATCATGAACAAGCCAATTCCTTGACCAGACTATACAGGAGCCTGTCGGATCATACCAGATCCAAGTTAACCAGCAACCAGTTAACCTACTAGGACAAGAAGGGTGTCGGTAAAGCATGCAAACAGCTAGCATTGACATCAATGCAACACGTAATCAATTCCACCAAATGGCCAACAATCTCCCCCTTTGGCATTGATGGCAACACTAGATGTGAAAAACATCAAAGTACCAAGAAATGTCAAACAAGTCTCCCCCTGTGGAAGACAACCACCAATCACCTGCATATAGCTCTGAATATCAATATCTCTCCCCTTGTGAATAATATGTCTCCCCCTTTGACATTTACTTTTTCTCATCAATATCACTCACCCTTTCTTTTTCTTTTTCACTTTCTTTATATTTTTCACATCACTATCTCTCGCCCTTTGACAACAATGCGAGAAATCTAACAGAAATATAAAAGAAAAAACATAAGCCTCTAAATCTCAAAGTTGACTACTCCCCCTGAGTAGTAGCATCCCATATCAATGTTAGAAGGAATACTATCTCAGATAATGTACATCGAACTGATGCCAAACCGCATCAATCAAGTCTCTACCAGAGGGGGAGAAATTCCCAATTTGTCTCTCAGGTACTCAAATGCTTCCTTTGATAAAGGTTTAGTTAAAATACCTACAATCTTTTCTTTAGTGTTCACATAAACTAGTCTAACTTCATTTGCTTTCACCTTCTCCTTCAAAAAGTTATGCTTGATAGATATGTGTTTTGTCTTAGAATGAAATACCAGATTCCTTGATATATCAATAGCAGCAGAGTTATTACAGTGAATAACTACCGGTGCATCGCAATCCACCGTTATATCCTTCAACATTTGTTTCATCCATAAAACTTGTGTACAATTAGTAGCAGCAACAACATACTCAGCTTTAGCAGTAGATAGAGAAGTACATGACTGTTTCTTGTTGATCCATGAAACCATCTTCTTTCCAAGAAAGGAAGCTCCATCGAAAGTACTTTTTCGGTCATCAACATCTCCAGCCCAATCAACATCTGTATATGAACATAAAGTGAAGTTATCATCCTTAGGATACCACAAGCCATATTCTGATGTACCTTGCAAGTATCTAAAAATCCTTTTCACCCCCATCTCATGATTTTCTCTAGGATCACTCTGAAATATTGAAACAATACAAATAGCATTCATAATGTCAGGCCTAGTCTGAGTCAAATAAAGAAGACCTCCAATCATAGATTTGTATCTTCTAGGATTTACCAGTGTAGAAACATCTTTTCTTGTGAATTTCTCACTTGTAACCATAGGTGTACTTACCGGTTTAGAATCTCTCATACCAAATTTCTTCAATAATTCCTTAGCATATTTAGTTTGACAGATAAAAATGCTTTTGTCAGTCTGAGTAATCTGCAAACCTAAGAAAAAATTCATCTCACTAATCATAGACATATCAAATTCTTTCTCCATATTCTTAGAAAATTCTATGCACAATTTATCTCCACCTTCGAAAATAATGTCATCAACAAATACTTCAACAATCACTATATCGTTATCAGTGATTTTATAACATAAATTACTGTTGGCACTGCCCTTAGTAAAACCAAGCTTCAAAAGATATTTATTGAACCTTGCATATGAAGCTCTAGATGCTAGTTTCAATCCATATAAATCTTTCCTTAACCTGCAAACCATATCTGTATCATCTGATAGTGAAAAAACATCAAGCTGCTCAATATAAACTTCCTCATCAAGATCCCCATTCAAGAATGCACATTTCACATCCATCTAATAAACTTTGTAGTTTTTATAAGCAGCATAGGCAAGAAATAATCTTACAACTTCAATCCTAGCTACGGGTGCAAAAGTCTCTCCATAATCAATTCCTTCCTTCTGATAATATCCTTTACAAACCAATCTAGCTTTATTCCTTATAACCTGACCATCCTCATTCAATTTATTCCTAAAAACCCATTTAGTTCCAATAACATTTTTATTTTTAGGCCGGGGAGACAAATTCCATGTGTTATTTTTCTCAATCTAATCTAATTATTCTTCCATAGATTTTAACCAAAATTCATCTTTACATGCCTCAATTACTGATACCGATTCAACTTGTGAAATTAAGCATACCTCATTAGTTGTTAGTCTTCTTCTTGTCATCACTCTATTGCTCTTATCCCCAATGATTTGATCTTCAGAATGATTTAATTTCACATACCTAGGAGTCTTCTGATTCTCTATTCCTCTTCCCTGCTCTTCATTTACTATAGAATTCTCTGATGTTGTTGGAGTAACTGGTTCAATTCTCTGTTCCTGTAATAGTGCTACCAGTTCAGATATAATCATTTCCACTATCGGTTCCTTCTCCTAAACTCTGATTTGATTTCTGTTCAACTCATCTACTTTGACATTAGCACTCTCCACAATTCTCTCAAATCTCTTGTTATAACATCAATATGCTTTTCTTTCATTAGAATAACCAAAAAATATGCCTTCATCACCTCTAGGATCGAATTTCCCAATAGTATCATCTCTCATGATATAAAATTTACTACCAAAAATTATGAAATACTTAACTATAGGTGTATTGCCAAACCATAATTCATAAGGTGTCTTATCGGTTTCTATGTTGAATGTGTAAACCATTGTACTCATTGCTTCTCTCCAGTAGATATGAGGTAAATTAGCTTCCATCATCATTGTTCTAGCAACATCCAAGATAGTTTTGTTTTTCCTTTCTACAACTCCATTCTGCTGAGGTGTCCGGGGAGCAGAAAATTGTCTTTTATACCATGTTCATCACAAAAGTTATTAAATTCACTGGATGTGAATTCTCCACCATGATCTGATCTCAAACATTTAATCTTTAATCTTGTCTCAGTTTCCACCTTAGCCTTAAAGATTTTTCTCTGAGAAAAGTAACCCACATCATTCTAGAATAATCATCTACGATTAGCATGAAATATCTATCACCATGAAAACTTTTAACTCTAGCAGGGCCACACAAATCAGTATGAATAAGATCAAGAACATCATTTGATTTATCTTTTATACTCCTAAAAAAGCTTCTGACCTATTTACCCATTTGACATTACTTACATACCGGATTATAGGGCTTCAAAATCTTAGGTATATCCCTAATTGCCTTAGTTGAACTAATTTTCACAGTGCAACCAAAATTCACATGACACAACCTTTTATGCCATAGCCAACTTTCATCATTCTGTGTAATCAAACATGTCTTCTCAGCGGAGTTCAAATGAAATATATTACATTTTGTCTATGTACCGGTTGTAATCTCCAAGCCAGATCTGTTAATGATTTTGCAGTTTCCATCCTTGAACTATAGTTGAAATCCCTTGTCTACCAATTGTCCTACACTCAAAAGATTATGCTTCAAACCTTCAACATAATACACATTGTTGGTATTTTTCTTACCATCAAATTGTTGCAAAGACAAAAAATTCCCTTTATCTCCAGTCATATGATGTGAACAACCACTATCAATTACACATTCATCCTTGTCTTCAATTTTAGCAGCAATTTCCTTCTCCTCAGGTACATTCTCTTCCAGTGCTGGATCATCTTCCTTGATAGCCAGGAACACCCATTCCTTCCCATTGCCAGATCCACTAGCAGACTCTTCTATTGGTTCATCATCTAAATCAATAATGCCTTCTTTATCCGCTATGTAGCATGATTTGTCTTTGCTTTTCTTGTATTTGTATTTGTTCTGATATCCAGGGTTAGGCTTAAATGATCTTTTAACTCTTTCCTCAAATCTTGAATCCCTTTCAGGACATCTAGATGCAAAATGACCAATCTTATTTCATGCAAAACATTTAAAAGGTCTTTTTCCTTCATACTTACTTCCTACCAGTCCTTTTGGTACTCTTCTAGAAAATAGTGCTTCAAGTTTCTCAAACTCATCATCTTCTCTCTTCATATCTTCTAACTCTTTTCTATATAAAGCTTTCAAATCTTGCTTACCGATTGTAGATGTAGATGCATGAAAAGTAGGTTCAGTCTTTACAACTCCAGAAGGTCCAAATTACTCAAGTTCAAAAGCAGATAGTTTCCCAACCAAGGTATCTTTGTTGACATATGTATTAGCCATTGTTATCAACTCATTAATAGCAGTATCCTTCATTTTGTAAGCCAGTGGTAGGGTTCTTAGGACTTTAGAAACAATTTCATCTTTTCTCAGAGTTCCACCACAACATTGAATTCCCATAACAATCTCATTTACGCTTTCCATGAATGCAGTAATCCTTTCATCTTCTTCCATCTTTAGGTTTTCATATCTCACCCAGTAACCATCAATTGTAGAAATCTTCACTATAGGGTTACCTTCATTAAGAGTCTCCAATTTATCTGATATAGCCTTTCTAGATGATTTGTCTCTTAATCCCATTATTTGTTGATCAGAAAGTGCACACAAGAGGGCTTCTCTTTCTCTACAATCATTATCAAGCTCCTTGTCCAAGTTTATCAGAGGAGGATTGCTAAATCCTGGATTATAGGGTGTGAAACCATTCTGTGTGACCTCCCAAATCTCCTTGCTAAGACATCTCAGATGAGTCTCCATCTGAATCTTCCATAATGTGTAATTTGTTTCATCAAGCCTTGGAATATCCCTTCAAAAGATAGCTCCAGAATAATTGAATGAACTTGAACTGTTAGTTGCCATAGGATCTTCCTCAAGCGGTTAAGATTTCTGTAGAGAGGACCAAAGCTCTGATAACAATTGTTAGATAGTTCAGATAACTGAAAGACAACTAAGAGGGGGGGGGGTGAATTAGTTGTCTCAGATTACCGGAACATTCGGCAATTAAAACTTTAATACCGAAACCCAAAACAATAATACTGGAATAGTAGTTAATTCAATTAAGCATAAACAATAATCACAGAATAAAAACCATCCACACAACACCAATATTTGTATGTGGAAAGCATGGTAAAGGGAAAAACCATGGTGGGAAGCCTACCCACAATCAGATAATACTTCTCCAGTAAGTATGTGAATTACAATGAAGGGGCCTGCACTTCCAGGAAGGCCAACAGCCTATTTAACACTGCTCATCATAAAAAAAGCCTCACTAACTACATAGAAATCTAGAGAACAATCTAGAGAAGTGTTGAACTGCAAAAGATAGCATCTCCTATGCCAGAGTACAGTTCCAGTTAAGCTCAATACTAGAGGACTAAATCCTCTTACATAAACCCAATTCAATCTCCAATGATCGACCAACTTATCTGCCTAAATGATATTACATTATTAGCGCATTATATTCCTTGACCATGACCTCTTACATTCACCATGATGATCTATAATGAGATCTTACATCTATATATACAAACCCTCAACTATGAACAATCAGGTCAACCACTAGACAATAAACCAATCACATAATTACAAACCATGTTCACCTTAGACCAAATAAATAATATGAACACATAAGATATCCCGGAAATACATCAGTAGGTCCTATCCACACATCACATTAAAGTCAGTCCATAACCTAGATCAACTGGGACCAAGTATAGGTCCACACACTTTAACAATGATCTCCAAATGCCAAGTCTCGGACATGATCACCAACAACACCCTGAAACTCCATCAGAAGTTGCACCAACACCACTTATGCAATTCGTCAAAGATCTCCATCAAAATTTTTGTCGGTGAAACCCTCTCCGAAACTAGAAACCAAGCTTCTAAGCAAGCAGGATAGCATCCAATCACCAGACCAAAACCGACTGACTAAATATGAGTATAAGTATCATGAACAAGCCAATTCCTTCACTAGACTATACCAGAGCCTGCCAGATCATACTGGATCCAAGTTAACCAGAAACCACTTAACCTACTAGGACCAGAAGGGTGCCGATAAAGCATCCAAATAGCTATTGTTGACATCAATGCAACACATAATAAATTCTAGCAAATGACCAATAAAAGTGATCGGTTTACCCAAAAAGAGGTGCAAGACAAGACCGGATGATGGAGCAAGGGCCATGCAAGCCAAAAACCACCACTGTCCCGAAAGAAGATCCTTCAAAAGTGAACATAGACAACTGTCAACTGCTAGTGATTGTCCTCTTCACCACTGTCATCACCCTCTTCAGCTTCCCCTACAACACTACCGCCTCCTAAAACCCTAGTACAACTCTTGCTCCCACTCTTAGTTACTATGAAGAATGCACAAATTTACTTTTCCAAATGTTAGATTCAAGGGACAATTATCTATACTGACTAATTTTAATTTTAATATCAAAATTTCTAAAAAGGTGAATGGTTTTTCAGAATATGAAGTCAAACGGTCATCTCACCATTCATTTTTTTTCTTACCTCTTCATTTGCTAGATGTTTTTTCTTATATTTAAAGAGTTAATCATTTGTATAAAATAATTAGTGTAGACTATGTATTGGAGTTTAATAGTGAATAAAATGATATTGCCCTGCTTTCCTATGGATGTATTCTTTAATGGTGAAACATATAACTCGTTATGTTATGTATATATTTTTCAGTGTCCTATTTTTGTTTTGTTGTTTGTTGTTATTTAGAGTACTTTTTCAACTCAACAATTGGTATTAGAGCTCACGAGAAGCTGTAGACATAAAATGTTGGAAAATTGAAGAAAAATGGAAGAAGATAAATGGACAATTAAAAAATTCTCAAAGAAAAACTACAAAATGTGGAAACAATAGCTATAAGTTTTGGTAGAGAAAACAAAACTTGCAATAACACTAGATGGAAAACCAAAGAAGTTGACTACAATGTCAAAGGAGTGGGATGAATTGGACAAGAGGTAGTGGTAAATGTAATTCTTTCCCTTTGCACCAATGTGCTATTCATTATTGCAACAGAGAAGACAACAAAAGGTCTTTAGGATCATTTATCTAACATGCATGAAATGGGTTCCACATGAAATTATTTTTTTCTAATCAATAAATTATACAATTTTAAGATTAAGAAAGATGGAATTGTGTCAAACCATTTAAATGAATTTAACACAAGATCACCCAATTAATTTCCATAAGAATAAACACGGATGGTGAAATTAAAGTCATGCTACTATTGTGCTCTCTACCCAATAGCTAAGAATGTGTTGTTATGGCTATTAGAAACTCAGTGTCCAAAAAAAAAGGGAAGTGTTTTGAATTTTGATGATGTTTTCAAGAGCCTACCAAGTGAATATATGAGGAGGAATAATCGAGGAACTTCATTAAGAGATGCTTCGATACCTAAAAATAGGAGAACATCACAAGATAGAGGTACACATAATGAAAGTGGAAAATCAAAATCCAACAAGAGATCAAAGTCAATAGGTAAAGATAGTGGTTGTTGGTATTGTTGTAATCAAGGCCACATCAAAATAAATTGGAAGTCATTGAAGAAGGTTGAAAAATAAGCCAAAATAATGAAGCAAATATAGCATATGAAGAAGATGTAGGAGCTATTATTCAACAATCGGAGAATCTATAGAAAATGTTTGGTTCTTGCTTTGGAAACACCATTCCACACCACTTCATGTAGCGAGTGCTTCAAAAACTACCAAAGAAATTATTTTGGTAAGTTTATCTAATTATTAATAAATCCTACGTAATTATTGGGAAAGGCACTGATGTTTCATTTAAATGAACAAATGGACATAGTTTCCTACTAAAGTATGATAGATATATCCCTTAACTCAAAGGAGGCTTAATTTTAGCTAGCCAGTTAAATTGTCAAATATGTAGAGTCACATTCCAATCAATTCCATGGAAGGTGGATAGAAGTGCCTTAGTATTTATTAGATGCAATAGAGTAGGCATTTCGTATATGCTAGAGAGTCACACTAAAGTGGAGCTACGGTGACAATTGTGACTACTAACGTAGAGCTTTGACTGAAGAGGCTCAATCAGATGAGCAAGTATGGCCTTGAGATTTTTCATAAAAGGGATCATATTTTGATGCTAAAATTGGTAGATTCAATATTGTGTGAGCACTATATATATGAAAAATAAAAGAGGACTAGCATCTTTGCAAAGGAGAATGACAAAAAGATAAGGTCATTGCAGATCATGCACTCAGATGATTTGCCCCCATGGAGATTACATCAATCAGTGAGATTAATTTATTCATTACTTTTCTATATGATAGCACACGAAAAGTTTTATTTTATATGCTAAAAAGAAAATATGAAGTTTTTAATACATTCAAAAAAATTTAAAGCAATTGTTGAAAAATAAACTGGCTAAAAAATCAAATTCTTGAAAATAGATAATGGAGATGGATTCTCTTTGATAGAGCTGGATCAATTTTTCTCTAGAAAATTACAATAAGAGGTTTAAAATTATTCATTTTACACTTGATGAAAATGGTGCAGTTGAGAGGATGAATAGGAATATTTTGGAGACAACATGGAGCATCCTTAAAAAGCTTGTTTGGGAAATAAATTATGGGTTGAGGCTATCAACACAATAACTTATTTAATCAATCAATGTCCATCTTCTTAGTTTGATTTTGAAAATCTAGAGAAGTGGTTCGGAGGAAGAATTTTATATTATCACTTGCAGGTGTAAGGGTGTGAAGAATGCATTCACATTCCATAAGAGAAAAGAACAAAGCTAGTGCAAAGTCATAAATGTGCATTTTTGTTGCATATGACGATGAGAAATATGGTTATCAATTACTTGATCTAACTATGAAACATGTCAATCACAACAAGGATGTAATTTTCAAGGAAAACATATACCAAGTCTACCTGAGCAATAATATATATTAATAGAAGATATTGTTAGATAGTTCAAATAATCGGAAGACAACTAAGATGGGGGGTGAATCAGTTGTCACAGATTACCGGAACTATTAGCAATTTACACTTTAATACTAGAACCCAAAACATTAATATTGGAATAGAAGTTAAACCAATTAAGTATAAACAATATTGACAGAATAAATACCATCCACATGACACCAAGATTTGTACGTGGAAAACCCGGTAAAGGAAAAAACCACAGTGGAAAGCCTACCCACAGTCAGATAATACTTCTGTAGTAAGTATGTGAAATAAAATTGAGGGGCCTGCACTTGCAGGAAGGCCAACAACCTAGAGCGCACTGCTCATCACAAAAGGAGCCTCATTGACTACATATAAATCCAGACTACAATCCAGAGAAGTGTTGAACTGCAAAAGATAGCATCTCCTATGCTTAAGTATAGTTCCGGTTAAGCTCAATACTAGAGGACTAAATCCTCTTACATACACCCAATTCAATCTCCAATGATCAACCAACTCTTTTGCATGAATGATATTACATTATTCACACATTACATTCCTTGACCATGACCTTTAACATAACCAAGATGATCTACAATGAGATCTTACATCTATATATACAAACCCTCAACCATAAACAATTAGGTTGGCCACCAAACAATAAACCAATTACATAATTACAAACCATGTCGACCTTAGACCAAGAAAATAACATCCAACACATAAGACATCATGAAAATACATCGAGAGGTCCAATCCAGGCGTTTCATTAAAGTCGTTCTATAACTTAGATCAACTGGGACACAATATAGGTCCACACGCTTCACCAATGATCTCCATCAGCCAAGTCTCGAACATGATCACCAATAACATCCTGGAACTCCATCTGAAGCTGCACCAACACCACTTATGCAATTCATCAAATATCTTCATCAAAAGCTCTGCCGGTGAAACCCTCGCCGCAACCAGAAACCAAGCTTCTAAGCAAGCAGGATATCATCTAATCACCAGACCAAAACCAACTGACCAAATATGAGCATGACTATCATGAACAAGCGAATTCCATTACCAAAATATACCGGAGCCTACGGGATCATGCCGAATCCAAATCAACAAAAAACCACTCAACCTACTAGGACCATAAGGGTGTCGGTAAACCATCCAAACAACTGGTGTTGGCATAAAACATCAATGCAACACATAATAAATTCCACCAAATGGCCATACAAATATTACTATTAGAATTGACATGTTTATATATAGAGACACTTTGAATTCAACACATAATTGCATGCACATGAAATTCTATATTTAATACAAGGTCAAGAAAGATCATTTCCATGAGCACGTCTAAATTATTTGCATCTTACGTCACAAGGTTATGTTGAAAACATACTTCACATAACTATTTCAAACTCCCCAAATCAAAAGGGAAATATAGACACTATGTGTGAAGAGATTGTTGTGAGGAAGTTGCTTAATGTTCAAAATGTGGAAAATGCACATATACCACTATAGCAACCTTGCTTACAAGACCATTGTCTAGGGCTAATTTGGGGAATGTACTATTTGAAGCTATATGATGAAAGATTTCTAACATAATTAGAGGAGATTCTACTATCCTTAGAAACCCTTTTACTAAACACGAGAATTCTCTCACTGCATGGGGAATCTTGTGTTGATTGGCAGAGCACAATGAACAAGCTTTCACAAGGGAAACAATATCGAATTATCATGATAAAAAGTTTCTACAATGCTTGAACAAATCTACTTTTTCAGATGATGTTGAGAGGGAATGTTTCTTAGTCTTAGCCTCATTTCAAGCAAACTAGAAAATTTGTATTGATGCACTACTTTACATTTGGGTTTATATTTAGAAGATGAAGAAGCCAAATGGATTTATAATGTTAAGGGAACTTGCAAGTAAAAATTTCTTGAATTTGATTAGCAATCAAGAAAGTTGAGAAATAACCTCTTAACTACTTCCGAGTTGTTCTTTATAGTGAGAAATAACCTCTTAACTACTTCCGAGTTGTTCTTTATAGAGCATGTTGTTGTGCGAGACCTAGCTTGGTATATTGCATGAGAAAGTAGTATAATGCACAGAAATAGATTTATCATTTGTAGGAAGGAACATAGACAACTAGGGGAGTGGGAATTCCTTAGTGATTCACCAGTTGATGCCAAAATTATCTCCAAAGAGATGAGACTACTGACATAAAGATGGATGTCCTTGCGTGAAAAAAAGTGATCTGCTAAGTAATAACTCCTAGAAAAAAAGAAAAGAAAATAACTGCTGGAAAATTTCGCCGCCTAAAGATTGCACATCACTCTGAAGGAGGAATCATTGTTTGGCAAAGCTCCTGAAAAACGACTAGAGGAGGCACTCGATTTGAGACCACTACCCATCATCGTTGCATTGTTTTTTCCGGTTGAAGTTGCCCGGGGCCATTATAGACAAAGAGAAAATGTTATTTGAAAAAGATTGCCACTGTTAAAAAGTCATTGAAGACAAACCACCACAAAGAAGCCACTATGTGAGCAAAAAGCACTCAAGGTATATAAATTGTCATCAACTGGATGAGATCTAAAGGAGGATTGTTGAAGGTTTGAACTGCCAAAGTTAAAAGAAGAACCACTACTATGAAGGAGATTGATGTTATAAGAAAGCCTAATTTGAAATCGTATTTAGGATCCTATTTGTGAAGAATGTTTCTCAATTATTTTGCGATTTATTGCGTTGAACGTGATACTCCGCCCTCATATTAAAGCAACTGGTTTCTTCTAAATAAGATTTTTTATTGCTATATTGATGAAAATCATCGTTTAGAAGGAAATGGTGAAGGTAAATTGACATTTGTTTTTTGAAGAGAATTATATTATTTAAAATATTTTCACAGGAAGATTGCAGCTATACGAGAATCTGGCCAAACAAATGTTAAAATATTGAAGGAAGAGAGTAGTTTTCAAAGTGATAGTGAAGAATTTGAGGAGATGTATGAGTTTTTGAAGGATCTGTTACTAAAATGATCAAAGATAAATCAAATTTTGTATTGTTTGATCTCTAAAAAGGCATATTTTGTCACATTGAAAGAAATTGAATTTCAATTTTAATCACAATCAATGTTGAATCTGTTGTCCCCAAAGAATGGTACTGTAACATTCTTTTAAGCAGCCGTATACATTAAGGTTGTTGCATACCCTTGTCACAGAAGGAGTCCACGGTCATATTTCTAAATAATGTGCTTCAAGTTGAAGGATTGTAAAAATCAAAGATTGGCTAGCTAAAGTTGATTGTTTTCAATGGTTATGATAGGAAAAATATTCAAAAAAGAAAGAAAGAATTTAATTTGTTAGATGGATGCTTTAAAAGAAGCATAGGGAAGAAATACAATTCAGAAATGATAGAATTTATTAAAAAGAGAATAAAAGAAAAATGTAAATTTTTATATGAAATTGATAATCTTGAGACATAACTAGAAAAAGCTAATGAGAAAAATGAAAAGCTAGAAGCTAGAATAAAATTGTTTGATGAGGGCAAGGAAAAGAATTGTTGGTATTTTGGTATGGTTTTATCATTGATGTCAACACCTACTATCATTTATCAACTCTAGCATTTTGAAGAATCGGAAATGTTCATCAGCAAGCAAGTGATTTATGCACAGTCATTGGTATCTGATACACCGGCAGGATATAATGTTCACCGGCACTTGGAATGGCATGAAAAACACCTGGTTATGTCAAAGACATCGTTTGGACACTTTGTCTTGGAGATTTGTTCATTGGCATATTTGTATTTGCATATTTGTTGTTACCGGCAAATAGGTCCAGGTTATACACCGGCAGACTTATCTATTCCAGATCAACACGACATGCTATAGAGATGTTTTATTATTGTTGTAAATGCATCAAGCCGACATGTTGAATCGGTTATTGCATCGGATATTGTTTTATTTATAAATTGATTTTATTGTAATATCCTTTAGAGCTGACCTATTAAAATTGGTTTTAGGTTATGATATAAATGTAAGATCTTATTTGTAAGATCAAGTGTGGAATGCGAAGGAAGAAACAATTCGGTATATGCGACAATAAGAAGAGCTTTACACACAGACATCATTTGAAGGTGAAACAAGGTTTTTGTGAAGACAATCAAAACTACACCTGTACTGAATCCAGGATAGTAAGATGCTATTTTGAGCAATACATCCTTATTGCATTTAACCATCCAATTGTAGTCAGTGTGACTCCTATTTGTGTTTGAGCAGTGAGCTCTAGGTGCTTGGCCTTTCTGCGTGTGTAGACCCCATTTGTATATACATGCTATCTGCAGTAGTATCATCTGATTGTGGGTAAGGTTTCCCATCGTGGTTTTTCCCTTAAAGGGTTTCCATGTACAAATATTGGTGTTATGTGTTGTGGATGTTATTGTCTTTCTATTTCATGCATTAATCTTTATTGGTACTGTAATTAACTGATAAAACTGTCTACCGACATAAAATTTTGGTTTACCAGTATTAAGCATTAAAGTTGGTTAAGTTGTTTTGGTTTGAATTTATTTGACAATTCATTCACCCACCCCCCCCCGCTCTAAGTTGTCCCTGGGACCTAACAATTGGTATCAGAGCTTAGTCCTCTTTTTGCAGAAGTTTAACAGCTTGAGGAGATCCAATGTCTACTAACTATTTTAGGAAGAAGAGTCCTAAACTTGATGGAACCAATGATGGCATATGGAAGATCGGGATGGAGACACATTTGAATTGCATTGGAAAGGACATCTGGGAAGTTACAAAGAATGGATATACCACTCCTACTCCCGGTCAGCCTAATCCACCTACCTTAGGAAAAGATGAGGAAAATGATTGCAAAGCTAGAGAAGCACTTTTGAGCGCATTATCAGATCAGCAAATCATGGGATTATCTGATAGATCAACTACTAAATCTATTTGGGATCACTTGGAAACATTGAATAAAGGAGATTCCACAGTTAGGTATGAAAATCTAAAAATGGAAGAAGATGAAAGGATTTATGCTTTTATGGAAAGAATAAATGAAATTGTTTTGGGTATTAAATGTTGTGGAGGAACCTTAAGTGAAGATGAAATTGTTTCAAAAGTTTCAAGAGGATTGCCGCCGGCATATAAAATGAAGGTTACTACTATAAATGAGTTAAGAACAATGCTTAATACATCAGTAACTAGGGATACATTGATTGGAAATCTTTCAGCTTTTAGAATTGAGGAATTTGGTCTTGTTGCTACTATAAAGACAGATTTAGCTTTTAAGGCATCAACATCATCTGCACCATCATTTGACAAGTTTGATTGGAAAGCCTTTTATACAAGAGAACTTGAAGAAAGAAGGAGAGAAAATAAAGAACTTGAAGAACTTGAAGCACTATTTGCAAGAAAAATGCCTAAAGGTCCAGTTGGAATTAAGTATGAAGGTAAATCACCCTTTAAATTCTTTAACTGTAATAAGATTGGTCATATGGCTTCTAGATGCCCTGATAGACATGCTAGACCAAGAGAAGAAGCTAGGAGAACATACAAGCCTAACCTTGAATATCAGAGATACAAATTTAAGAAGAATAAAGATAAATCTTGTTATCTTGCTGATGAAGGAGTCATTGATGAAGATCCAATAGACAATGAATGGGTTTTTTTTGCTATAACAAAACATCAACCGACACCTACTGTTCCACCGGTAGAGCAGGCCCTATCACCTAAAGTTGAAGCTAAGGATGAATGGATCATTGATTCAAGATGCTCACATCACATGAATGGTGATAAAGGTAAATTCTTGAACTTTCAAGAACATAGTGGAGGTCTAGTAAGATTTGGAGATGACAAAGCTTACTTGATCAAAGGTAAAGGTACAATATCTCTTGATGGTAAGCATAATACTGACAACGGTTACTATGTGGAAGGTTTAAAGCATAATCTTTTGAGTGTTGGTCAATTAGTTGAGAAAGGATGTCAATTACAATTCAAAAATGGTAAATGCAAAATTATGAACAGAACTAGTTTGGAAATTGCAACAGGTAATCAAACTAGAGGTAATATCTTTCATTTGAATATCAGTGAAAAGACATGCTTGATTGCACATATTGATGAAAGTTGGCTATGGCATAAGAGACTATGTCATGTAAATTTTGATTGCATGGTAAAAATCAGTACTACTAAGGTAGTTAGAGATTTACCTAAGATTGTCAAACCTCACAATCCGGTATGTAAGGAATGTCAATTTGGAAAACAAGTTAGAGCAAGTTTTAAAAGTATTCTAGAAAAATCAAATAATGCTCTTGAATTAATTCATACTGATTTATGTGGTCCAGCTAGAACTAAAAGTTTACAAGGTGATAGATATTTCATGCTAATCATTGATGACTATTCTAGAATGTGTTGGGTTACTTTTCTCAGAGAAAAATCAGAAGCACTTGGGAAGTTCAAAGTATTCAAAGAAATGTTAGAGAATGAAACCTGTAAGAAAATCAAATGTCTGAGATCAGATCAAGGAGGAGAATTTATATCTAAGGAATTTAATGCATTCTATGAAGTGAATGGAATCAAAATACAGTTATCAACACCCCAAACACCACAAAAGAATGGAGTTGTTGAAAGGAAAAATAAAACTATCTTGGATGCAGTTAGAAGTATGTTATCTGAAGCAAATCTACCACATGTATATTGGAGAGAGGCAGTAAGCACAGTGGTCTACACATTCAACAAAGTTCACATCAAATGTGAAACCTGTAAGATCCCTCATGAACTATGGTTTGGTATTACTCCTACTCTTAAATATTTCAGAATATTTGGAGGTAAATGCTATATTAGAAGATATGAGTATATTGGCGAATTTGATCCTAGAAGTGATGAAGGAATATTTCTTGGTTATTCATCTAAGAGCAAGGCATATAGATGTTTTAACAAGAGATTGTAGAAAATTGTTGAGAGTACAAATGTGAAGATTGATAAACAATTCAGAGGAACTTCAAGGTATATAGACTCTGAACCGGCAATAGAGATTCTGACAAATGAATCTACATTGAACCCACTGGTATAGAATGAAGATCCAGTTACACCAGTATCATTTGAAAAATTCCACTGTAACTGAGGAACAACAACAAAGAAAGACACCTCCGTATGTAAGACTAAATCACTCTAAAGATCAGATAATTGAAAACAAGTATAAAGGAGTTATGACAAGAGGAAGACTTGAAAATGAAGAGGTATGTCTTATTTCTCAAATTCAACCATCATAAATTAATGAGGCATGTGAAGATAAACACTAGATTAAAGCTATGGAAGAAGAATTAGAGAAAATTAAGAGGAATAACACATGGACATTAGTTCCCTAGCCTAAAGACAAAAAATATGATTGGAAAAAAATGGGTATTCAGAAACAAAATTAATGAAGATGGTAAGGTAATCAAGAATAAAGAAAGACTAGTGTGTAAGGGATATTCTTAGAAAGAAGGAATTGATTATAATGAAACCTTTGCACCAGTAGCTAGAACTGAGGTAGTCAGATTATTCTTAGCCTTTGCAGCACACAAGAACTACAAAGTATATCAAATGGATATAAATTGTGCATTTTTGAATGGAGCTCTTGAAGAAGAAGTTTACATTGAGCAACCTGATGGATTTTATTTGACAGATAACAAAGATATGGTTTGCAGGTTAAGAAAAGTTTTGTATGGGTTGAAACAAGCTCCAAGAGCTAGGTATGCAAGATTGGACAAGTATCTTTTGAAGATTGGTTTTTCTAAAGGTAATGCTAGCAACAACTTATACTATAAAGTGACTAATGATGACATCTTGGTTATAGAAATTTTTGTTGATGATATAATCTTTGGAGGAGAAGATGGATTATGTAAAGACGTTTCTATTGAAATGCAACAAGAATTTGAAATGTCTATGATTAGAGAGATAAAATTCTTTTTAAGATTGCAGATTTCATAGACTGATAAAGGTATATTCTTGAGTCAATCCAAGTACTTGAAGGATTTCCTAAAGAAATTGGGATGGAAAGCTCTAAACTGGTAAGCACACCTATGACTACAAATGACAAATTATCACTAAGGGATGAATCTACACCTGTTAATCTGACTAGGTACAAATATATGATAGGAGGTTTACTGTAATTAACACAAACAAGACCTGATATTATAAATGCAGTATGTATTGTTTCAAGATTTCAGAGTAATCCTAGAGAAAATCATGAATCAACAATAAAAAAGATTTTCTGGTACTTACAAGGTACTACAAATCTTGGCTTATGGTATCCCAGAGATGAAAACTTTGAATTATGTGCATACATAGATGCAAATTGGGCAAGAGATGTGGATGATAGAAAAAGCACCATTGGAGCATTTTTTTTTTGTAGTAGATTAATTTCTTGGTTGAGTAAGAAACAAAGTTGTACATCTTTATCAACAGCTAAATCAGAATATGTTGCAGCAACAACTAACTGTACATAGGTACTATGGCTTAAGCAAATGTTGAGGGACATAGAGGTAAAATGCAAGGAACCCATAACTATCTATTGTAACAACACTACAACAATTGATATATCTAAGAATCCGGTATTACATTCTAAAACCAAACATGTTTCTATCAAACTAAATTTTCTGAAAGAGAATTTTGAAGCAAAAGAAGTAAAACTCATTTATGTGAATACTAAAGAGAAGATTGTAGATATTTCACTAAACCTCTGCCTAAGGAGACCTTTCAATATCTTAGAGATCAGCTTGGGGTCATACCCCCACCAATAGAGACTTAGACAGTTGATGTTTTCCATCAACCAAAAGAATTAACAGAGAAATCTTTTACTCCGACTTTGATGAGAAAGCTACTTCTTAGGGGGAGTAGTTGGTATACTAAATTGGTTGGTATTTTGTATTTACATCTAGTTTTTTGTTGGCTTTGGCATTTGATGTCAAAGGGGGAGGGATATCTATGGAAAAACACATTATCTTTTGGGGAGAGATTATTCATTTGGGAGAAAGATTAATACTTTGAGATGATAGATTACTCTTTGTATCTATATTTTGATTTCCGATTATGATCTCTTTTTGGGAGATTGGTTGTTTTTGGTATTTGGCATTTCTGTTTTGGCACTTTGATGGTTTTTCCATCTTGTGTTGCCATCAATGCCAAAGGGGGAGATTGTTAGTATTTTGGTATTCTTTTGTCATTGATGTCAACACCTAATATCATTTATCAACTCTAGCACTTTGAAGAATCAGAAATGTTCATCGGCAAACAAGTGACTTATGCACAGTCACCGATATCTAATACACTGGCAAGATATAATGTTCACCAGCATTTGGAATGGCATAAAAAATACCTGGTTATGTTGAAGACATCATTTGGACACTTTCTCTTGGAGATTTGTTCATTGGCATATTCGTATTTGCATATTTGTTGTTACCGGCAAATAGGTCCAGGTTATACACCGATAGGCTTATCTATTCCAGATCAGCACGACACACTATAGAGATGTTTTATTATTGTTGTAAATCCATCAGGCTGACATGTTGAATCGGTTATTGTATCAGATATTGTTTTATTTGTAAATTGATTTTATTGTAATATCCTTTAGAGCTGACCTATTAAAATTGGTCTTAGGTTATGATATAAATGTAAGATCTTATTTGTAAGATCAAGTGTTGAATGTGAAGGAATAAACAATTCGGTATATGAGAGAATAAGAAAAGCTTTACACACAGACATCATTTGAAGGTGAAGCAAGGTTTTTGTGAAGACAATCAAAACTACACTAGTACTGAAACTAGCATAGTAAGATGCTATTTTGAGTAGTACATCCTTATTGGATTTAGCCATCCAATTGTAGTCAGTGTGATTCCTATTTATGTTTGAGTTGTGAGCTCTATGTGCTTGACCTTTTTGCATGTGCAGACCCCATTTGTATACACATACTATATGCAGTAGTATCATTTGATTGTGGGTAAGGTTTCCCACCATGGTTTTTCCCCTTACAGGGTTTCCACTTACAAATATTGGTGTTATGTGTTGTGGATGTTATTGTCTTTCTATTTCATGCATTAATCTTTACCGGTATTGTAATCAACTGATAAAATTGTCTATCGGCATAAAAGTTTGGTTTACCGATATTAAGCATTAAAATTGGTTAAGTTGTTTTGGTTTGAATTTATTTGACAACTGATTCACACCCCACCCCCCTCTCAGTTGTCCCCAAGACCTGACAAGAATAATGATTTTGAAGAAAGCTTAAAGAGATTAGAAGAGGGAAACAATTTACAAATGAGAGAAATCTTGAAACTAAAAGAATATAATGAACAATTAATAGCATGGAATGAATGTCTGAGGTCAAAAATATTGGTTTGTGATGCTTCATGTGATATAGAAGATTTGTCTTCTTCATTTGATAATTGTGATTTTAGTGAAGTTGTTTATAAGAAATTTAATAATATGTTTGATTCTATAAATCTTTCAAGATATGATTATGCACATGTTGCTATTTGTTTTGATGACAATATTGGTTTAAAAATCATGAAAATAATGGGGCACAAAGGTTAGAGATTAGGCAATTATAAATAGGGAATGAGAGAGCCAATTGAGCCAACAATAAGGCGAAAGTATGAAGGCCTAGGGTATGTCAAAGGTAAAGGAAATAATGTTACTCATGTTAAATTAATTCAATACTCTCATTGTAACAAGAAAGGGCATATAAAAGGGAAAATGTTGGGATTTACATCCCTGTACCTTATGTGAATTGAAAAACCACTATGAAAAGACATGTTGGAACAAAGAATTGAAAAATGAATCTATGTCAAGATGCATGAAAATGGATTGTGGATGGAGTTATGGATGAAGTTGGCACAAGATAATTCAGGTATGATCAAAAAATTATTCACGCATAATCATTCCTATGCTAAAAATAAATCATTGTCTTGCCAAATGTCTATAGAAAGTGAAATTGGGGGCAGCAAATTCTATGATTTATTTTGATTATGTTCATGTAGTTGTTATTTACTAGGGTTGTTTATTGGTATGTACATAATAGATTCAAGTGGAAATTTTACAAATACGAATAGTGTATTCTTCAAATGTTTAGTAGATTTTCTGATTTTGTGACATTATTGGTGATGCCTTTGGACATTGTTTGGTCCTAAACCTTGTAGATTTATGGTTGAATTATAAGATAGGTCTCATGATTATTGATATTCAATTTGGTGAAGATTTTGATATTGCAAATTCTAGAGATTTTGGAAATTGTAGATAGAGAAGATATGACCATTTATAGTCATAATTGGAATGGGCACCATAAAAGTGACTTTTAATTACATGCATTGATTATTGAAGAATGGTGATAGTGTTACAATATGTCTTTCAAAAGTTTTTTTCTTCAAAATGCTTATTATAGGGGAGAAATTATGGAATAATGACAATTTTTTCTCTTGTGTTCATTATGGGGGAGAATGAAGGATAATGAACATTAGAGATGTATTTACTTTTATGTTTATGGGTAGTTTAAAGTATTTACACACTTTTAGTTATATTGTTGAATCTATACAGGGAAATGTATCATGAATATGTAACGAAGAATCAATAAAATGTAATACTTATAATTTTTGATATATTCTATCATGCGTATTGTGTATTATGTTTTTCATTTTGTTATTAGTTTCATTTTCTTGTAACACCAAGGCTTGTATTAAGATCTTTAGCAGTGTTAAGGGAACACTTGAGAAAGTTATTTTGATAATTTCCAGAGAGGAACTTGATGCAACAATATCTCTTCTCATGGATGGAATTCTTAAAATTCATAAGAATGTTACAATAATTTAGGAAGCTAAAGTTGATCATCAAATGCTCATGCAATAGGTTTTGTGGTGATTTTAACTCAACTTCTAGTTGCATTGTCACAATCTAGAAGCTTAATTGATAAACAAGGTTCATAAATCAAATATGGTCAAGGTGGGTTTGGTGATAATGTGCATGTCATTCTTGTAGATGAGTTATCATTTTGTGTTTTTCTTGATAACCAAATTGTACAAACACAAGGTGAAGTATCCAAGGCGCAAAAGAAACAGGAGTTGGTGGTTGGCAATGTTTGCAACTATTTAGTAGATGATTAAATTGATCCATTGTTTCAGGAGTTCAACATTTGTATAAAATGATGATTGTAGACTATGTATTGGAGTGTAACTAGGAAATAAAAAATAAATTATCTTGCTCTCCTACAGGTGTAGCCTTTAATCATGAACCATGTAATTCATTGTGTTATGTGTATTTTTTGTATCACCTTTATTTTGTTTTGTTGTTTGTTGTTATTTAATCTTCTTTTTAGAGTCAAAAAAAAAGAAAGAATTAAATAGATTTTTAGAAATAATACTAATGACACTTCACAAGGCAATCTAGGTGTTGTAAGGATTGGTGGAATTGATGGGCATAGTTCTAGGTTAGAACATTTCTTTTTCTCTTATGTTATAGGGATTGTTGTAAATAATCAAATGAAGGCACAAGATATATTAATTGCTATAGAAAAAGCTTGTGATTTAGGTTGGATAAATGTTATGTATGAGATGGATCCAAAAGTTTAGTCTCCCTATTGAATAATGAGAAAGTTTTTTAATCTTCATGGAAGTTTCCTTTGTATGTGGAACAAATTCATTGCCTATAAGAAATTTTGATTCCATCTATTTTATTCATGTTCCTTGAGAGTGAAATGTTGCTGATTGTTTGATTAATTGAGCTTTTTTTATTGTAACTTGATTGTTGGTGATTGGGGCTCTCTCCCTTCAACCCGTTCCTCACAACTTAAGTCATGATTTACTCAAACTTTTCATCTTCGACCTTTATTGACAGCTATTGCTTTTCAAAATTCTAAAATTTTCTAATTTCAAAATCTTGAACTTCATTGACAACGATTGATGTTCAAAAATGTAATGTTTTTCAACTTAAAAAATTAATATATAAACTTTTCAAAAGAATAAAAAAATAATTAATAATTACAGTCAAATTACACCAAAGTGGGTCGACGTCGCGTAGTCCAGTCCAAGATGCTCCTCTTATCCAGCGCATAAGTTGTGCTCACAAATGCCAGGTTTAATACGCTGTTCAAACTGTCTACTTCATTTTGGTACATACTACGTATATGATTGTCTCTGTTGTCAGTATGTTTACAAACTTCGGTAGTACAGTCCCCTACCTTACAGTTTGTAAAAGCCACACTTTCTTTGGCATATTTGTTTCCTCCCTAGAATGTGTAATAAGTTCCTCTCTATTATGCATTATTATACGCCAGCAATAAGAAATGTTTCTGCTAGAACTTCTCTACAAACATTTAAACAGCTCATGGATAATCTCACTGTAAGCTTTTTTCTTAGATTTGTTCTAATCATTTCCGTTTTCTGCCCCTCCTCATTTCAGAGTCTCTGGTGTTGTAGTGTATTATATTTGATAATACTCAAAGTAAGGATTGATTCTCTACCTAGTTTTATAGAGCTTAACAGAGGAATTTATAGAAACCCATCATCATTTGAATAGTTTCCAGTGTGTTATAAATGATAGCAAATAAAACAAAAAAAAAAAAATGAATATTGCCTCACTTGCCATATTAAAATTAGAGATGAATGGATGAAGAACTTTATTGTAAAGGTTAAAGGGGACATATCCAAGTAGGAGATGTTTGATAAACATGGATTTATCACGTATCATTCATTAGATGAGGATGCTGGAAACATTGACGCTAAAATATTTGTCAATGAATATAGTGATATCCAACTATAATTTAAGGGATATTTTGATGGATGGTGGATTCACAAAGTTTGATATGTGAGTGATATTTTCCAATCATTAAGTAAATGTCGTTATAGATTCTTATTACATGTATTTTGATGGTTGACATAATTCACACATATTAATCTTTGATTTCTAAGTTTAAAAGTGTTAAACATTCAGAATTGACAAATATTCTCTAGACTTAATATGTTGCTTAATGCGTGTAATTTAAGACTAGCCATTTTTAGAATGATGGCTCCTCAAGAAAATTCTATAAACCTCAAAACATCACTTTGTTTATTCAGTACATTAGTTAGCAGTGTGCCATGACCTCCTATTTATACATTATATTATGCTATTACTTCCTACCATGGAACTATTGTGGAGGGATGCGCTGTAAACGGTGATTAAATTATCTTCTAACAACCAACAATAATTTAATTCTATCAAATATTTGTTTTTTATTAGGTGAAAAACAGGTTTTGAAGGGGCACCAAAACCCTTTACATCAAATTAGAAACGAGATAAAACATGATAGGTCTAGTTAGAAAATACATAACAAAAAACAGAGACAACTGACAAAAGCAAAAAACCAACGAGCTAGAGATCCAATAGTAACAAAGGGACAGCACAGCGACACCCAAGGGACAGCGAAAAGCACAAGCCAACAAAACTAAGAAAAATTCAAGAAGCTCCACAACTTCTTTCTCCAGTTGAGCCATAGAGGTTATAAAGTGGTTTGTTTAATATAATATGTTGACAACTGATTCACTGTCCCCCTCCCAGTTGTCCATGGGTTATCCTAACATGATCACCATTCGATCATAGATCAACACAACAAATTCACCAATCTCCATTAGTTAGGATTATTGGTTGATCTCACTGCTTCAATAGTAATACCGGTTTCCTTCACTTTCTCAACAACCGATTGCATTACTACATCACTACCTGTTGCAATACAGCTCCATTACCGGTTACAATTGACATTAATGAAAACACTTATACTTCATTAATGTAATCTTCATGCAATGCCAACACAAGAGGCTTTTTGTGTATTCAATTTGAATGAATAAATATTAGTGTGTTAACAATTTGTGTTATTACTATTGAGCAATTTCTATGTGTTTCTTTTATTTTTGTCAATAGGTATCACTGTCATGCCTGTGAAGTGTGATACCTGCAGTTGCAACACAAACACTCAATAGATCATTACAAGCATGGTTAGCAAATAAGAAGAAAATGAAATATGAACCATGACAAAGCAACCTATCACCTCCTAAGAGATGCGAGTATGGATTTTCTCTCAGATCTGGATAAGCAATCCCAGTGACTTGACTACACCTAGATGGAGGATTTGAAATGATAATGATATGCAAAGATGAGATTGATTAAGCTAGATTGATCCAAGAGACTAATGAAGCCAATGATATTGTAAAGAGGTCAATCTAGGATCTAACCCTTAATTACTCTTTATTCATAAATAAACTTAAATTTTAAACTTTAAGCATATTTTATACAAGATATAAGAAAACATCGAATATGGATATAAAAACATTCATAGATATATCATTATAATGCAAATGAATAATACAATTTTCTCACTTAGAAGTCCTTATTTCCTACTTAGGCTTCCAAATTGCCTTAAAAATATACAAGAAGATGCATCCGTCGATCTTTAGCTTGAGTCGCTTCCTTCAGTCCTTTGAACACAGACGAGAACAAGAATCAGGCACTTTTTCCGCCCAACCTTGAAGCTTACGCTTTCCCAGAATTCTTGGTCAATCAAGAATACCCGACCCTGCATGAATTGTTTTAACCAAAGAATTCGAAAGCAAGAGGGAATCTGGTGCATGCCTAGATAATATATGCATTTTCATTTTTCTACTTCATTCTAAGAAACAAGCATTCACTATCATACTAGGATGTGGTAGAGAGCATAAATAAGGAATTTCCATTTGTTTCTACGGATAATTCAAATAATAACTCAGTCGAGTATAATGCCATGCACAACAAAATAATAGTTGGAAAGAGCAACTATTCTCCCTAAAAATATCCACATTCGGCATCCCGAAAGGTAATTTTCTAACTCAAACTTAACCCTAGCTTGGTTCCCTCAAAAACAAATTCAATTGCGAATACAATCTTTCTTTTTAAACAAAAATAGAGATATCATTTTCCTTACTAATCATTACTAATATATCTATTGAAGACAATCTTTCATATTTTGGAAAACGATAAACTTTCATAAGCAATAATCTCATAATCAATCCTTCGACTAAATAAGGTACATGCGAAAGAAGGTGTTATACATGTATAAATTTAATCTTATATATAACCAAAAAGTACGCAAACACATTCTTAAATAGAATTAGAAATAATTATTTTGGACAAAATACGTTATTAACAATTAGTTAACATCTTTTTCTCTATATACTTTTCTTCTATTCTAAAATGATTTACAATGTATTTCAAATAAGATAATGACATATGAAACAAATTTGGATAATCATACCTAATATCTAAAGCTTCTAATTCTATACATTCTCATATCAAATAATAACAAATAACAACCATAAACAAAGGAATTCAGAGCTCTTGTAAACCTGGTCCGGTTTGTACGACCTTGATGTTCTTTCGTCAAATAGTTCCTCGCCTTGTTCGCAAGTCTCTCTCAAAACTATTCCTATCAAATCTATCTCTATTTCTCTCTTCGATATTATCAAAGTATCTTCTCCTCTACTCTATCCTTCTCTTCTTAATTCTCTCATCCTTTCTTGCTAGCGAAGAAAAGATGATCCTTTCTTCTATCTTCTCCCTCTATGTATCTAATTTTTCCCTAAGATTACTCCTTTTATTAAGGGCTCGGTGATTGCAAAGGTTTAGAAATCTTTTACCTTCATCTCCTCTTACTCTTCCACGTCTGAGAGAGATGGCATATTTTTTTATATTTCTGCTATTATTGTGCAAGATTAACACCACGATATGAGTTCATCTCTAAGTTTTTTGCTGCTTCTATTCTCCCTTGATCGTGATTACAACAGTTCTTATCAGTCGAGTGGAGAGGTTGGAAGATGTAACAAACTCTTATGTGTTTGTATTTTGTAGTTTCCTTGCTATATCTGCCAGGTCTATGCCATGTTGAGGCTCACTTTGCTTGGTTTATGCCACCACTACGGTTCTTTCTCTTGCTGCATGGAATGGAGAAGTAAACTGGGGTTTCAAACATGTGCAATGGCAATTTTATTGCTCCATGCATGGCCACGTTCCCTATTTTTTCTATGAACTGATTGTTTGCTATTACACCCACGTTGGAACTCTTAATTCTGCACTTAATTCCACGAGTCTATGCATACTCTAACGTTAACCATGGTCTATTTCCTTTGCATGCAAAGTTCCTACATTAAAATCATCAAATTCATGCATTTAGTTGCTAGTTTTTGCATCACTAATGTTAACTAAAGTCTCTATTTTAAGTTCCAATGTTTGCATGCCATCAACTCCACGTTAACATCCTCAAATTTTTGCATTAAAACCTATATCTTCTATGTGTTAAGTAATATCTTTGTTTTATCCCATGTCACTCGACTCATAGTAGTCGTTGTTTTTAACTGCAAGTTAGTTGATAGTTTTGGTTTGATTAGTTTGGCCATGCATTAGTTAAATGGAGTCTAAGTGGCCTCCCTTCGGACATGCAACATAGTCGCTTATCAAATAAAACTATCCTGCCACCTTTTAAAATGCGACTATCTAATATAAATAATAAACTTAGAAATATTTAAAGTTTATAATATATATTCCTAATTTAATTGATGAATACTAAGAGGTGGGGATGAATTAGTATGCCAAAAATCTTTGTACTTAAACACTTACACAATCTGAAGATAAACTGGTAAAACAGTTTAACAGATAGACTGGTTATCACACATGCAAACCAAAATGCAAATAAAGCATTCAACCACAAAAGCAATACAACCATAACACAAGATATTTGAGGTGGAAACCCAACTGGGAAAAACCACAGTGAGATGGAAGTCACAAGTCACTATTTGCAGAATAGAAACCAGACCGGTTAAGGTCTTACAATGTTCTTCACTAGAACAGATCCTGTTAGGAATCTCAATCTCTGTTAGGAGATAAGTCTGATTAAAGACGACCTTGTTAGAGGATTTTAGATTCACATAAGTGAACCACCTTGTTAGAGGATTTTACAAAGGCTTTTGGGCCTACCCGGTTAAGGGCTACAGACTTGTCGAAGAGGTGAGTAATCAACAAGTGTTTGATCTATCTAATAGCACAAACTGCTTGATTAGATCTAGTATAGCTCACTGCTAATGCATTTCAGCATTACTTCAGTCTTCTCTATCTCTTTCTGTTTACAACTCGATCTTCTCAGATAAGATCGCTCTTACAACAACTCAACAATCACTTTAAACCCTAGCCACAACATAAACCCTATCAGCAACAACAACAACCACTCAAAACCCTAGACATGATGTCCTTTTAAAGGAATCTGATTTCATGTCGGTCCAATAGGATTACATTACAATTTCCTAGGTTCAATGAGTCTAGACATACTTAGTAACATGACACAAAATGCACCATCAGTATGTCGGCACTGTCAATTAATCGGTGGGTTGGTAACTCATCACAGAGTATTACTAGTTCATACAAAATACCGGTTGGCGGTTTGACAAAAATGAAGACTACTAAGAATGTGTTATGTCGCTTTGCTCCCTTGTACCGGTTTAGATCTACGAACCACTTGGGGTCGACATGCCACTTCAAACCGGGAACCACATTCTACAAAATCACTAGTCTAAAGACTAGAATACAACATACTGGTTAGAATAAATACCGGTTGAGCTCTAGCTAATACATATAAAGGGGATCTCTTATACAAGTGTGTGTCCATCAATGACAATCACAACATAAACATCAAAAATGCCAACAATCTCCCCCTTTGGCATTGATGGCAACACTTAGGAAAATAAAATTTTGACATCTAAGTGTTTTACAACAAAAACGTGCCATTAACAAAATTGCTCCCCCTAAGCATATACACTATCCCTTAATCAACAAATTGTATAGCAATTTTGCATACAAAGAATAATCATTGAGATATCAGAGCACATAGCATATATCAAAAACATATATCAAAATTTTAAAATCAGATGCTTCTCCCTATTTGTCTTCAAAATAGATAGAGTACTTCTCCCCCTTTGCCAACAATGACAAAGTACCGTTGAACAACCCTGTTTCCATTTGATATAAATAAAATTTTTATGACAACAGTGAATAATACTTGTCAAAAACCGATTTATAGTCTTGCAAAAATTGTTTCATGGATAGAGACCAAGACTCAAGTAGGGAGGTGGCCACTTCTTTTTCTGTTTGCATTTGGTATACCTGTTCCTCCATGGCATCAACTGTGCTCAGCTCCTGCATAACTATCAAGGCATCCAGGTTTAGATAACACTTCTGAATAATTTGCAGATGTGGAAGTAAAACCAGTTGTAGTTCTTGCAAATCTTTAGATCATGTATTGATCTCTTGCTCCATTTTGGCTGACTACATTTTGAATCGGTGAATGGTTTGCCCATATGTTGCAAAGGAAACATAAGGTGTCTTAAATGTGCCCAAGTAGGACTGTAAGTCCATTTGAAGCTTTTTCTTCTTAGCTAGCACATCATCACAGAACATATGAGGTTGATAGATTTTGCTTAGTAGTAAGTTTCCCTCATCCAAGGCATTCCTTATGTCCTTTTGGTCTTTCAATAGTTTAGACTGAAGCTCATTCATCTTTTTCACTAGAGCAATGTTAAGAGCCTTTTGGTTCTCCTTCTTGACATTTTCCTTAGCTGCTTCTTCCAGGCTCTGTACCTAATCATCCACTACAGTACATAGTAGTTTGAGCTATGCTAGTGATGATTCAGTGTTAGGAAGATTGGTACCAGGGATTAAACCGGTAAGGGTGTGTACAGCCACCTAAATTATGTCCTGTTCCTTTTTCCTGCGAATGATCTCAAGGTGCTCTTGAGCAACCTTGATGCTTTGCATAAGCTCCAACTAACTTGCGGATTGGAGATCGATAGGACTGGAGATATCAACCGGTTTGGCTTGACTCCTGGTTGCCTTCGGAGTCTCCATCTGTGTGCTCTCCATTGCTTTCACTGCCTTGTCTACTTCTGCCTTCTTCCTTTTCTCTACTTCTTTCTTTTGTTCTTGTTCCTTGTCTTCCTCTTCTTTCTTTTTCTTGTCTTCTTCTTTCCTCTTCTCCTCTTCTTTCTCTTTTTCTTCCTTCTTCTTTTCGTCCTCTTCCATCTTTTTCTTCTCTTCCTCTTCCTTCTTCTTCTTTTCTTCCTCTTCCTTCTTCTTCTTTTCTTCCTCTTCTTTCTTCCTCTTTTCTTCCTTGTCCTCTTCTTCTTTCTTCTTCCTTTCGTCTTCTTGCTTCTTCTTCTCTTCATCTTTTCATTTCTCCTCTTCCTCTTTTCTCTTCTCTTCCTCTTTTCTTTTTTTCTCATCTTCATCCCTCTTCTTCTTCTCTTCTTGTTCCTTAGCCACTTCCAGTGTGTCCTTAGCTTGCTCACCACCCTGTTCGTCTTGTTGCCCCTATTCTGTTCCCTCGGAAGGTCTGTCCTAAGTGACATCTTCTACATCCAGGGCATCGACATCAATAGTGTCGATTGGTTCTTCAACCGGGTTTCCTTCTTCATCAAAAGCTTCATCCAGTTTGGATATGACCGGTTCTGTTTCTTCTTGCCAGTTGACCATTCGTGCTTTGTGAGCTTGAATAGCATGATTCATATACTGATGAGTGTGTTTTTCAACATCATCAACTCTTCCTTTCAATAGCCAGAGTCTTCTTCTCCTTGTGAAGAAAAGTCATTTATTTTGGTCCAACACATCAAACAATTCTGAATTTGAGAGGTCGGGAAAGTACTATGCAAAGACTTTCTCCCTAATCCCCTATTCCTTTTCAATGACAATGCACCATTTATTATCTAATTCTTTAAATAAAGAATCCGGTGTCTGAGATTTAATCTCTGAAGGCGACTGGTCATTTTTGCACAAATAAATAATGATTTCCTGTAATACGTCTTCCTTCTCCTCATCACTAAAATCATCATAATAATCTACTAAATCATGAAGTAATTTTCTCCTAATATTCTTAACTATCCTTTGAAAATGTGTCAAAGGTTTGTATGAGGAGATATCAATATTTACCGGTGCGGATGCTGTCAGTTCATTCTTCTTCATTTTCTTTGTCTGTCTGGCCTTCTTTGGCTTTTCATCAGACTCGGTCTCTTCAAAGTCCGGTTCATTTGTCTTCATCTTCCTTTTTCTTTCAAAGACTTTTGCCAGTGTCACCTCCAGTTTCTTCTTTGCAGGTGACCGCTTGGTCACTTTTGGAGTTGCAGTGGTAGCTAGTGCCAATGCTGCAGGCACTGGTTTGGCTTTCTCTGTTGCCGATTCTTTTCCTTTCTTAACAGATGGTTCTTCAGCCAATGCAATCCTCTCCAAGTAGGTTTCGGTCCTTTTAGCCTTTGGATCAAGAGGCGAGGAAATAAGGGTTGAGGCATACCCTTCCAACATATCATACATAACTTCATAGCCCATTAGCTCCACTTCCACCATTCTAGGCTCAACAGCCTCCATTAAGCATTTGTCCACCTAAATGGTGAAACAAATGTCATCTTCGTATTTATTAACTATATCACCTGAGATCCTTACCCTTTGACTCATCTTTCTTCTGAACTCATCAAAATATTTTTTTAGTACTTCAGGGTAACTAGTTCCAATGGTTTGTATGCTTTCCTTGATCTACTTGGTTATCGGTTGGTTAGGAGACCACTAGACATCTCCTACTCCAGGAAGGTAGCCTTGGAAATAGAAGAACAACCCTATCAGTAGTTGTCCAAACTTAAACCTCAGTGAATTGTCCAATTTGATCGCCTTTAGATTCAACAGGAGTTGCCTCTGCATACCAGTGCATAAGTCAAAAGATGCATCCTCTTTAATCATTTGGTAAGTAGCATTTACCATTGCAGCAGATACAGAATCAATCCTACTGGCTGAGAATGTTCTGTAGCCTATCACCATGCAGGCATATTTCACCAGATCATCCTTAATAGGATTAATTGTCATATCCCATGAGTCACTTGTTGAACCGGTGAGCTTGGCCATTTCGGTTTTGCTTACCGTTCTTAGGGCTGGCACTTCCCCTGTGTTGCAAAAACTAGTGACTGCATGAATTGCCTGAGGCATGATATCATGTGTCCTCTCCAGGTATGTCTTGTCACCGTGGACTCTGCTCAAAATGATCCTGATATGATCCTCCGTAAAATCTTCTAGAAAGTATACTGCATTATGGAGTTTCTTCTTCTCTAAGATACTAAACTTCGGTTTTATCTTTTTGTCCTTGCCGCAAAATAAACCTAACTGGGTGTGAATAGCTAAAGACCCTAGGTCTTCTATTTTGCAATCAATATAATCTAAAATTCCTTCTTCAACTATGACTCCAGTTGGAAGTTGTGATAGGGTATTATATTTGGACTTCGTCTGAATAGAGCTTTCCGACTCAATGGATGTACTAAAATTGGTATGATATGCAGAAGCCATTGTTAAGTATTTTCAAGAACATGAAAAATACCTTTACAACATGAATTTAGGGCTTCCTGATTCTGCTTCACTCCACTCTCCGTCAGTTGCATCATTTGGCGAACCCGACATGAATTGAACATGCAACCTTCTGATTGAAAAACTAACTTTTTTTGTGATTTTCTCATTAAATTGCCACACACAGGTTGTGCTTTAGCGCTATTGACACACGTTTTATCTCCTTTGATAGTAGAAGATTTAACACTTTGGTCCGGGTTCTGGTGCTTTTGTTTCAGAATTAGAACCTTTGTCCGAGTTGTAGCACTATTGTTGGTTAAATAACGCTATTGTAAATCTTTTAGCATGTTTGCGCTCTCTGTCTGACATAATTTTCATTATTTTTAACAATTTTAATTAGCGTGTCTGTCTATACGTTAGCACTTTTGTTGTTCTTTTAGCACCTTTGTCATTCCTTCAACACTTTTGTATCAAAGTGGTGCTTCTATGTTTACATAGAGTAGCGCTTTTGTAACAGAGAGTTGAACAAAATATTGTGTAACCAAAAAAAATTAAAATTTTAGGCTTGTAGAAGCCCACCCAAAAACCTTCATTTCACTAACTATTTTCTTTTGTTGTGCAGGTTTGCTAACTTCTTGTTTTGCAAGATTTGAGGAGTCAAGAATTAGGAAATTTATTTATTTTTCTTTCTAATCTTTGCTTTAAAAGTTAGATTAAAAAGAATTTACTTTCCTTTTTGGGTTTAAAACAAACTTCATCTTTCATTTTAGACTAAAATCAACAAAATTTTCAGTTTGGGGCTTAAAAAGAACCACAAAACAAACAAAACAAACTTTTCTTTCTTGCAAGTTAGGGGAAAACTTTTCATTTTGGGTTTAAAAAAAAACAAACAACTTTCATTTCTTGGAAAAGGATAAAAATTCACAATCAACTTTTTATTTAACGAGTTAAAAAGAACAAACAACTTGTCCATCTTGTTTACAAAATCACTTTTACTTTGAGCAACGTGCTTTCAATTTTGTTGACCAGGATTCTCAATTTCCTAGTTAGAAAATAAATTGCCCTGTGAGGTTAAATAGAACACCATGGTTGTTGGAGAAAAATCTCCAAATAGCATATAGATCACATTGCAATAAACCAGTTAAAAAGAGCAAGTGTTTTTCAGTGTTTGGCATGCTTCTGCAAAAAAAAATGTAGAGTGGTCCCATTTCTAACACACACTATCCTCTCCCTTGGCTCTCGTGGTCCCAGGTGCAAGAGAAAAGTGTTAGTAACGCTCGAATTTTTTTTTATTTTTAAGAGAGGTCTACCAAGAGACACATCACTCTTGGGAATGACCTTGCACGGTAAATCCTTCGAGCTACTATAGAAATCAAGTGAGAGCAAAAGTTGTAGCCTTGGGTGTAGTTGTTCCTACAATGTAACTTGACAAAAGGATATATGGGCCCCACCACAAGTTACAAGGCTCTTAAGTGAGTCACTGTAGAATGAAATTATGTCCAAAAACATCGAACATTACTAGACACCTTTTTATAGAAGCCCACCCATTCTATTGATTGAGGATATTTGTGAAAAGTTCAGTGCAAGAGCATAGATGGTTTTTCTCCCAATATACTCACCATACATATTTCCTTGAGTAGAAATAGGGCTTTTTGAAAGGCAACTTGTAGCTTGATGAAAGTGGTGACTCCCCCATCATAGGGATCATCTATCTGTTATGCTTGTGCAAGACTTAGTATATCACATCCTTACCTACCACGATGGGATTCATAAGGTATATAGTACCAAAGTTGAAGAAATATCAAGATGTAGGCTGAAAATATCACAACTAGCCATTGACCTTAGGGATAAAAGGTGTTTGATTTATCTTCATCTTGTGTCAGACTAGTAACAATTTGGCCTGCCTTCAGGCTTTGGGAAACATAAAATACATTTGTAAGAAGGGGTCAATAAAGATCATGATTGGGTTGATCTAGACCCACACCTATTTTTGCCTTTAGTTGAAAAGGGGCAAGGTTATTGTGCTTGTGTGCTTGCTGTGTTTTCTTGTCAAAGAAATTCAAAATAATTTTAAACCAAGTATTCATCTAAAAAATCCACCTCAAACATTGATAAACAAAACAACATCAAAAAGTGAAACAAGTATCAGTTTTGTATGACCACCACTCACATCTTGAGAAAAAGGAGTCTTCATCAAAAGACCACATTGAAAAAGAGACAACTTGGTTGAAAAGCTCTCATCAAAAGAAGGAAGGTTTTCTATGTCAATAGACAAATTTTTCTCTCACATAGAGCCTTGTTGCACCATATGCACTTATATCTCCAAGGCAAATCCAACGAATTTGACAAAGAGCCTTTGAAAAATAGAGCTTTTACTCAGTATAGAGCCTTGGATTATCACAAAAACAATGGGGCCAAGATCAATACTTCTTTCTTTCCAAAAATCTGTATCACATATAACGAAGCTCGAGGGGAACCACCAACCCCTGAGAGAGAGGAAGAAGTAGAAACCCCCTTTGTGATAGAAAGTTTTTATTGAGTCCATATTCTACCCACTTTCACTTCCACACACCACAAAACCATTCAACTCTCAAAAACACAAAAAGGTCTTGTCCTGAGTTCTTTTAAATATTTCTTAAAGCAAACCAACAAATCACTTTTAGGGTGTCTCTACATCTAGGATCAATCATCCCAAGAGGCATTTCTACATAGGTTACAACTAGTTTATGAGTGCATCCTCTCATTGCTAGGTAGCTTGGTTTGTAACATATCTCAAACCTTTCTATACCTCATCACATCAAAATTATTGAAAACACAAGAGCAATTCACAAAGAACTTTGTTAACATCCAACCTTCAGCGTTAGAGATCCATTCTTCCAACAAACATTTCACAAAAACTTGTCTTTCCTCAAACATTTCATCACCACCTCATAATTATTTTCACCAACCTCAAACTTTCAATAACATGGCTCAAACAAGATCAATGAGAAATCAACAACCAGAGATCGAAGAGGAGGACGAAAACCTCAAAGATTTTCAAGAGGCCATTGGAGGAGGCACTAATGATGAAGATCCTAGGACTCCAACTCCCAAAGATATAGAAAGAGAACAACAGAATCCCAAGTTCAATCGAATCTTTGACAAAATCCTTAGAAACAATGCAGATGCTCATTTTATGAGACTTGCTTAAGAGGGTGCCAAACTACCCTCTAACTTTGATACTGCACAGATACGGAAAACATCTGAACAACATAACCATAACGATGGTGGAAGAGGAAGATATTACTTCTGCTATGACCTTAATCATCAAGGGAATCTTCCACCTCCTCCTCCGTCAGAAATAGACATGCTAAGATAACAAGTAGAAAATCTTTCTCAATAACTCAATAGTGGTGTGAAGACTACTCGGTTTTCACTTAATGATATTTGTCCCTGTCCTTTTGATAGGAACATGCTTATGCCACCTATTATATGAGCATTTGAAAAACCCAAGTTTGAAAAGTATAGGGTCAAAGGAGACCCTAGAGATCATGTGTGAGAACTTCACTCAACTTGCTTAGAGGTGGCCTATGAGGACACATATCTAATGTGCCTTTTTCCTCAAAGTTTGGGAGGCACAACCATGCAATGGTTTTCTCGATTAGCAGGTGGCCTTAGAACATTTGAGGAACTAGTTCAAAAATTCACTGCTCATGATCTACATAACATAGAATGAGATGTTACCATGGCATATTTATGCAACACCAAACAAAAACAAGGGGAGTTGTTCTCAACTTTCCTGCAATGGTGGAGGCAACTGTCTAGCAAACGTTCTCTTCATTTACCTAAGAAAGAACTAGTTCAAATATTCATTTCTGACTTGAATGATGAGATGGAATTCCATTTAGACATGGAGGGTACAAAATCCTTTGAAGAGATGATCACTCAAGGACTAAAATGTGAAAGAGCCCTTATCAAAAAGGAACTTATCAAAATCTACAATGAACCCAAGGATGATCCTCGTCCCCATTATAATAGTGATAAACCAAATGTTTGGAACAAGAACAAGAACGTTGTCAATGATGGGATAGTGCATGCATGAACAGTAAAAAATGCACAACTTGTGGTTAGGTTTGCAGGACAAAATCCCCCTCCTTAAAAAATCACCATCACTCATCCACAAAATCAAGCTCACAATGTGCCACAAGAGGAACCAAAACAAAGGCAATAGAGCTAAAAGCCCAAACGCACGTACACACCCTTAGTGGAACCAATCAAAACAATATTACATCAATTGGTCTCTTCCAATCTTGTGACCTTACCAAAAACATCTAACTATGAACCTCAAGTCAAACCTCCATGGTAGCGTGATAATGAATATTGTGAATTTCACCAGGGAAAAGGACATAAAATGAGTAATTGCCATCGATTGAAAGATCTTGTTCAAGATCTTATTTATAGAGGAGAAATTGAAATAGAAGGAAATGACCCTAAAACATCCAATGATGATCATCTAATGTTCAAGAATCCACTTCCATCACATGATCAAAGGTGTGCTTCTATCTTTCGGAAAAACATAGATACTACAACTAATTATACACAAGCTGCATATAATTATACTATGAATCACCTCTATGACGTTGATGAACAAATTGCAACTCTCACCAAAAAAGATACAAATCCCGCATGCAATGTTGTTTCGCATCGTAGCAAGATTACCATTCGAGCAAAACCACAAGGAACGACACCCCTCCCCAAGCAATATAATTTTATGGAGCAATTGGATAAAATGCCCATACTCATATCCATATTAGAGATTTTGCACTTACCCCCCTCACATAAAACAATCTTGGATCAAGCTCTCCAAGAAGCATCAGTCCCTACCAACCTCAACACAGATCCATTTCAAGCCATGGTTGGTAGTCTCAAGTCATCACCATGCCTCACTTTTTCTGAAAGTGACAACACTTCCTTTCGACAACCATATAATGCATCCATTCACATTGAAGGATTTGTAAACCAACATAAAATCAAGCGATTCTTGATTGATAATGGAGCCAACTTGAATATATGCACCTTGTAGTTGGTCACAACATTGGGATATGCGGTAAAATCAGTGGATGCCAGTAAAAAGATAACCATTAAAGCCTATCATGATGTAGAGCATTCTTCCAGAGGAGCTGTTGTATTAGCTATCTAAGTGGGGCAAGTGGTGAAGCATATAGTATGAAATTTCTAGACCTTCCTTTGCCATATAGTCTCTTGTTAGGAAGACTTTGGATACATGCCATGCAAGCAGTCCCATCTACCTACCACCAATGTAGCAAGTTTCCCCATAACGGTATATAAATCACAATCCTTGGCGATGCAAATCCATTTGCATATTGTAATAATATTAACCATCAGCTAGGTACCTAACAACAGAGAAGATATCCCTTCCACATCATATGTTAATCCAACCTCTTTGTCTAGCTCCATCACCCCTATACCAAAGCAAGAGAAGTTGAAAATGAAAATGGTTGAGGAAGGTCCTGGGGTATATAATCTCAGCCAAATCTTTTGTGTTGGACAATTACTCACATCCCCTGAAACTCATGGAAAACCTCAAAATTTGCTTCAAACACCACTGGCCAAGCAAACATGCACTTTGGTGCAATTCATCCCTGGTAAAAGTCAGGAAGAGGAAAGCATGGATGAAGACTTGGCATAATGGATCTAAAAAGACCCTATCAACAAAGAAAACCCAAAGGCTAAGCTTCCCACTAATAAATATGGCAAAGGCCTCACTATCATGCAAAGAATGGGCTATGATGGCTAGACTGCTTTGGGACATTGCAAACAAGGATGACACAAGGCCTTACAACTAGAGTTGAAACCCAAAGATAAAACTAGAGTAGGTTTTCAAAAGGAATCTCTTCCTAATCTTAGATTCAAAGGAAAACCTAGAAAAACCGTGTATCAATCAGTTACTCCAAGGAGGCCATCTTGATTATATCTGTGGCACCAACAACACCAACTGCACCAACAAAACTGATAATCCCATCAGTAGCATCAATAGCATCAACCGCACCCACAAAACTGATAATCCCATTAGTAGCATCAATAGCACCAACTGCACCAACAACACCAATACTCCCAGTAGCAGGATCAACATCATTGATACTCCCAGCAGTAGCATCAACAATACTAATAACCCCATTAACAACACCAACAATCCCACCTCCAAAATTGCACAAACTCATAACCAATACACTCTTCAATTCAAAAGACATCACAACCTAGTACAGTAATCAGATGTTAGAGAGTGATTCATAGATAGACTTGCATGAGTGGGAATGGGATCCAGTGAATCTAAATACTTCAGATGAGGACAACACATCAAATCACCACCTCGTAAAGATATCCTAGTTTATGGAGAGGCATGGAATAAAACCTTTTGGGCTCTTGAGAAAGTAGAAACTTCCACAGGCCCTACGTCAAATCCTACACCAGAATATAACAAGGAGAGTCCCATCGATGAACTTCACTCATCTATATTAACCCTTATTGACGCCTCCTCTGAACTCAACTTAATCTATGAGGTAATGCCTATCATCGACCCTGAACTCATCGATTGGAACCAACCAAATCCCCCATGTCTTGATCACTTCCAAAGCGATGAGGCACTCATAGACTTTTTAGAAATATGGGATAAAATACCAAGCGGGGATCATAAAGTTGGGTTTGTCATCGAACTTAACAATGCAACATACTTTGGGGCAGATGCCAAACCTTTTAGTTCGAAAAATATCACAATAAAACATGGATCTTCTAGTGAAAACCACACGGTGCCACTGTTTGATCCCAAAAAAGTAAAAATAAAGAGTGTATCCAAGGGTGAAAACCTCTCAGAGGTTCTTGAGGATGAAAGGTTTTACATCCTCCCCTGTAGTACAAATAAAGAGAGATCAATGATCCTAATCAAAGAAACAAAAGAATTCAGTGTGGGGACCCCTAAGACTCCTCACCAAATACATTTGGCATCTCTATTAACTCCAGAGGAACAACGAAAATTTGTGGAAATCTTCCAAAAGCATCAAATCATCTTTGCATGGTCTTATGCAGACATGCCTAGCTTAGATCCTGATTTGGTCATGCATCACCTAACTATGGTAGAAGGAGCTAAACCGGTCAAACAAAAGCTCAGAAAGATGCACCCATAGATTGTTGTTCTTGTCAAAGCGAAACTCAAAAATCTCTTGGATGTTGCTTTCATCAGACCAATCGATTATGCAGATTTGATCTCCAATATTGTACCTGTTGGTAAACCTAATGGGGGCATCCATATCTATACCAACTTCAAATATTTGAACAAGCCATGCCCTAAAGATGACTTCCCCTTACCAAATATCGACATGATTGTCGATCTAATAGCAGGTCATGCAATGGTTTCTCTTATGGATGGATTTTCAGGGTACAACCAGATCAAGATTGCTCCACAGGATCAACATGAAACTACTTTCACATGCCCATGGGGAACCTACTATTGGAATGTCATGCCATTTGGTCTGAAGATTGCAGGAGAAACCTATCAGAGAGCTATGACTACAATATTCCATGACATGATGCACACTATAATGGAATATTATGTCAATGATTTACTAGCTAAATGATTAACAAGTGAGGTTCATCTGGCAATATTGGGTCAAATCTTCGACAGATTAGAGCAATATTATTTCCATCTCAATCCAAAGAAATGTGTCTTTGGAGTAACCTCTGGGAAGCTCTTAGGATACATTGTCTCAAGAAAAGGAATTGAAGTAGATCCAGTGAAAGTCAAAGCAATCATGGACATTCCACCTCCAAAGAACATCAGTCAGTTAAAGACACTACAAGGGTGGCTACAATCAATTCGGAGATTCATTGCATAATTGACTGATAAGTGTCATCTTTTCACGCATCTATTACACAAGAATATCGACTTTCAATGGGATACAAAGTACCAGCAAGAATTCAAAATGCTTAAGGACTACCCAATGCATACACCCTTGTTGATTCCACTAGATCCAACCAGACCTCTATTGCTATATATTTTAGCTACAAATATGGCATTAGGAGTACTGTTGGCACAACACAATGTAGAAGGAAAAGAATGTGTTGTATACTATATCTCTCGCACATTGGTAGGCTATGAACTCAATTACACACCTATTGAGCGAGCTTGCCTAGTAGTTATCTTTGTAGCCACCAAATTGAGGTACTACATGTTAACGCACAAGGTACAACTCATTGCCAAAATAGATCCACTCAAGTACCTACTCAACAAGGTAGCATTAATAGGCCGCTTGGCCAAATGGGTTATGATCTTGAGTGAATTTGATATCGAGTAGGTGGACTGCAAGGCTATCAAGGGGCAAGTTATTAGAGATCATTTGGCAGATGCACCCCACACGGGTGACCATCCTCTTGTTTCCAATTTTCCAGATGAAGAGATCTTCATGATCACTACTACACAACCTTGGAAGCTATATTTTGATGGCTCATACACGAGACATGTCTCGGGGGTAGGTATTCTTTTTATCACACCTTAAGTTGACAGCATCCCAAAGTTATACATGCTCACTTTCCCATGCACCAATAATATAGTAGAATATGAGGCCTTGATCAAAGGACTCAGATTGGCTATACAATGGAATCTAAAAGAGCTACAACTATATGGAGATTCCCAGCTAGTCATCCGACAAGTCACCAATGAATATCAAACTAAGGATGATAAACTCATCCCATATAAAAGGATGGTGGATAGTTACAAATATCACATTTGAGCAAGTACCTAGAGCTCATAATTGAGCTACTGACACAATGGCTACAATTGCATCTCTCCTGGATCTTCCGCAAAATTCAACACACTACAAGTTCTTGGTAGAACAACTTTAGATCCCTGCGTATCATATCCCTAAAACTGAAATGATATGTCGCCTTGTCGGTTCTAAATCCTCATGGTACAATGAGTTCTTCACTTATCTCTGTGATCACACACTTCCTCCCAACCAATCCAATAACCAACAAAAAACCTTCATCCACCAATCCTATACAAGTGAAGTCTTGATGGTATTCTCCTTCGATGTTTGGAACAAGATGAGCTAACAAAGGCCTTGGAAGAGGTACATAAGGGAATTAGTGGAGATCACTCAAGCGGTCCTTCACTAGGAAAGAAAATATTGTGTTCTTTATACTATTGGCCCACCATGGAAAAAGACTCCTAATATTTTGTTAGAAAATGCAAAAAGTGCCAAGTCAATAGAGACCCGATACATGCACCAACACAGGAATTGCAACCAATTACAACACCATGGCCCTTTTGTCAATGGGGACTTGACCTTGTGGGTAAAATCCATCCATCCTCATCCAACAGCCATAAATTTATCATTACCACCACCGAATACTTCACAAAGTGGATTGAAGTCATTCCACTCACCCAAGTCAGTGGCAAGCATATCACCTCATTTATCCTTAATTACATCATTTATCGGTATGGTGTACCCATGTCCATCATCACAGATAATGACCTTCCTTTCAAAAATTGGGATGTCCGTGAGCTTTGTGTGAAGTTTCACATCCAACACCGTTTTTCCACCCCCTATTACCCACAAGGCAATGGTCAAGCCGAAGCATCAAACAAGAACATATTGAGGATGCTCAAAAAGACAGTCAATGATGTGGGCCATGATTGGCACATTCGATTAAATCCAGCACTATGGGCATATCGAACTAGCATTCGAACCCCTATAGGCGCAACTCCCTACTCAGTAGTCTATGGAGAAGAAGCCATCCTACCTATTAAGGTTGAAATACCATCTGTACGGGTTTCCTTGCACAATCTGATAGATGATGAAGCATACCGAGTCTCATGTCTTCGGGACTTGGAACTACTTGATGAAAGGAGACAAGTTGCATACAACCACCTAAAAGCCTATTAGCAATGCATGAGTAGAAGCTACAATCATCAGGTTAAACCTCACACATTTGAGGTAGGTGATCTTGTTCTTAGGGAGAATTCTCGTAACCAACCTAACAAAGAACATTAGGGCAAGTTTGAATCCAACTAGATGGGTCCATATATTATCACTGCTATATTTGGGTCTGGGGCATATGAGTTGGCAACTTCAGAAGGAGAACCACTAGTAGAACCGATCAATAACATGCACCTCAAATGGTTTCATACATAATATGTGCAGAGCATTAGGCTCCTCCAAATATATCAGAAGCTACTAAAAACATTCAGAAAAATGTCCTGAAGAAAATACAAAAAAATCAAGAAAATAGTAAAGAAAAATCATGCATCCAAACGATGAAAACCACTTCTGTGGCACCTTGGGTAAGTACGATGGTGAAAAACTAGAAAATAGGCACCATTTGTAAAGGCTATGGCTCCATTGTCTTTCAGACTCATTGTAATCACATCCATTGCATCCATTCATCCATCATTTATACCATGGCTTGTAATTGATCTGCAATCAAGGTTAGTCCTTCATATGTCCTACATCCCACATCCCACTTTCATAGCGACATTTAAACTGGGGGCAATTCTCTTAATGTATTGATAGAAGTGGATTCTACATTATGTGTGATTCATTGAGTTCCTCATTCAAAACTGTCTAAAAAATACCAAAAACATTCGTAAAAACTCAGAAAATACCAAAAACATTCAAAAACACTCACAAAATCCCAAAAACATGATAAAACATCATAATCAATCAAAAACATTACAATATATAATATTGTTTGTACATACACATCACGAGAGACACCAAACAAAAGATTTTTGAGATGCTCAAATGACAATCCCTTATCAAATCAACCAACCAATCAAAACATCTACACACAATTGTCTTCACAAGGATGCATCCTTCCTCTTGAAACAAAGACATGATAACATTTTCTTTGACAAGAAAATTTTGTTTTTCGGATAAGCACTTGGTTGATTTGTTATTTATTTATTTATTTATAATATAATTAGTTTCCTATGCTACTCCAGGATATCCACAAGTGATTAGAGTAGCCAGGATGGTTCTTGATATCTTTTTCTTTGTTTGTTGTCTGTGGATTGTTCCAATGAAGTTCTGGGGCATGTACTAATGGTGTCTACGTGGGAAGTTCACTAAGCTATGTGATCATATGCAAAAATATGGTCATGGATCACTATGGCTTACTGACTACAACATATCCCTCGATGATTTGTGCATGAATGAGAATGGAGGGTAACTTTTCCTTATCTGTGATGCTTGCTTATAGGTGAAATGCTCAAACTTGGTTCCTGCTACCTCAGCCAAGAACGATAGTACCATGCTTGATGAGAAAAATAAAGAACTATGAATAATCTATGGATCATCATCTCATCTCATTTGTATATATTGCATTTCATTGCATTCCATCCATCCATACATTAATATAGCTGCATATCCTTCATACATAGTAATGACAATGGACACTCTATTTTGATTCTCTTCCATCGAAATGAGTCCTAGGTCCTCCATATCTTCTATCTAACATTGAATCCCCCCCTCACCCTCCCTATCTTGGTCATCATCATAATCACATACGCTACATTGCTTCCCATCAAACCAATCAATCCATGTTCATCATCGTCCGTCTCTAACCGGAGGGGCTGCGCTTCCCATCCTAAGTCATCCTATAAGAAAAGCAAGTTACTCTATCTACATAGGTACACTGACTCACACAAGCCTAGACTATTAACAGATACTTTTCAATCAATTATCTTTGAGTCTCAACAGGTAATCGATTATGGCAACCCTGGACTACAACAGGTATTTATTACAATGACCTAGTCTCAACAAGGCTGCTATGATTCACCACAAACAACCTACAATGCAAACACTATCAATTGATCAACCAATAAAACACAATCAACATAGACAATTACATCAATTATCTAAGTCTCAATGAATATTTTTTCTTCAGATAACTTGACTTCATCAGACAATTGCATCAATTGTCTGAGTCACAACTAGTCACTTTCATTCACTTACTCAGACTTTATCTTGTCCAAGCGAACAATTGACATCAACTATCACACTTTGACTCAACCAAGGCAATTCAATCAATTACACGAGATTGTTCAACCATTTTTGATTAATTGTATAGCATCAATCAAAAGTACAACACCGCATTTGCACTATATCTCCTGCATGACCTAAGGGTACCCACTGGCTTGCCATTTCTCCGTTTTACCCCCGTTTTCCTCCATTATTTCACCATTATTTCTAATTTCTTCTATTCTACCTCCCCCCAACTTCTTTCTCTTTTTTGAGAGATCAGTCGATTTTTCAAAAAAATTCGGCCCATCTCTCGAGGAGGCATACCACCCACTAAATTAACATTAATGGGGCATATTTCTTCATACCTATTTTTCTTTCTTTGAAACGACGCGATAAACCGCACCATCTCAAAGAGGGGCAAATGTAGTCACATAAATCTATCCACTTAATTAAATGAATATTTACTATTTATTTGATTATTTAACCATCAATAATCAGTTAATTAAATTAATATTTAATTAATTCATCCTCAACCTCTTCTCCTATTAACTAAATAAATTATTCAATTTATTTAAATTAATTCATTAAGCCACACTCTAAATCAATTAAATAAATAAAACACATTTATTTAATTTAACCCCCTTTCCTCCTTTAAATAAATAAATAAATATTTATTTAAATCCCTAAACTACACCCCCCCACACTTGCATTCTCCAACAAATGCGAGTTGCACCTATTTAGTTGAAATAAATGAATTTTATTTTAAGTAAAATCCTATTTTCTCTCACCCACCAAACCCACTAGACTCTTCTAACCCATTCTAGATTCTTCTAAATCATTCCTAATTAGCCTAATCACCCTCCCTAATTGTTGTCACATTCTTAAGCAACTTGAAGTCACTTCTCAAAGCCTCAAAGTCTTTAACAAGTTAACCCCTAAAGTCTTCCAAACCATTAATGGCTCTTACATAGCAATTAATGGTTAAACTCAACTCACCCACATGGTTAGAGACTTTCCCTCTAACTCAACCCTTATTTGACTCATGGGTCTCTTCAAGCATTTATTGCTTTGACCATGGCTATCCTCACTAACTCTTGCACAAGAGTTTATCCATTGGATATAGGTATTATTCATTGGATAAAGGCTTTATTCATTCAACTCAAGGCTAACCATTAAGTCGTGTCAAGCATTTAATGCTTGTTCCCTCTCCTCTCAAGCCATCTCATGTTGACATTTGTCATCTTGGGTTTGGGTTGAAAGCCCTCACATAGATCATAAACCCATCAATCCTGACCATTGTTGAGATTACTCAATCTCAACCATCCATTGCCCTGTTCTTCCTATAAATAGAGCCTCTTCCTTCTTAATCCAGATCTAGAAATCTTGTATGCATCAAACTTATACCAAATTTGAGAGAGCATTTAGAAACACTTTTCTTTGTTATTTTGGATAAAATTAAAATAGATTAATTAGGTGCTTTCTCATAGTTAGCTTGCTTGCATTTTCATAATTAGTCATTTTCATAATCTTGAATCTCCGTAAGACATCCATAATAGTGCAAAAACCTAAAGGCCACACTCATGTGGAACTTGGAGAGGAGAGGAACAAGGGAGGAACAACTATGAGCATATTGGAGGGCATGTTGGAGGGTTTTGTGTCTTTACTCCATTTTTGTGTGCTTTCCATAATATGTTTTATATCTCTCTTGATATGCATGCATAGGATTGTAGTTTATTTCATCCTTTATTTTTTATTTCTACTAACAACACTAACGTTTGAATCTTATGTTTATTGCATCCTTTTCGGCATGCATCAATTACATTTGTATGTCTTAAAATGGATATATAAGATTTACTATATTCTTTATTATTCTATCAAAGTTTTATATATAAAAATAATATTCAATAGAAATATATTTATTTACATGGTTTAAGTAATTTATGGTGAAAATAAAAATAATGGGGTATTTACATAAAAGAGGAGGAATGGGCGATATGGAGGACATGAGTCTGCGCAGACTACAACCTGAATGAGGAGGTTGTCACTCTTGCATGTGCCTCTTATTGGGCTTGTTTGTTTCTTGTTCATGATCTATGTGTGGGGTTGGGCATTGTCAGATGTATGGGCTATGGATTGCGGTTGCCGAATGGGGTTGGGCCTGGCATTTTTCCTTTTTTGATTGCAAATTCAAACTTTTTTTTTTTTTGGTTTTCTTCTTCTTTGGTTTCTATGAAGTGTGCTTTTGGGCTAGTGTGGTGATCCCAGCATTGGGATTTGAGTGTTTTTGCCTATGCTTATGGTTCCAGGCGATATGTCTCATGTAAAATCTCCTTTGAGCTTTCATGAAGCGTTTGGGGTTTCTTACCCAAACCAAGAGACAAGAGTGTTTTCTAATAGTTTATTCACCAATGACGAGGTTAATGGAGGTTTTGTGCATGTAGGAGGGCCACATATTCTAAAGGTAAATGGGTACCTAGAATGCTCTAAGGAGACACCGATTTCGATGATTCAACCAGAGTCCATTGCAAAGGACATTGAATATTTTTTGAAGCATGCCTTTCTATGCAAATTCGTGGGATTGAGGGTTTCACTTCAATTTGTGGATTCATGATCATAGCGGACTTGATATCCTGAGGGGGAAATGGACATTATTTTGTTGGAAAACAACTACTTCATCGAGATTTTTAACTACATGGTAGATCGAAATAAATTTTTTGAGGGTAAACCTTACTTCCACAACCAGGTTGGTCTTTTTATGAAACCTTGGCATGTGGGTTTCAACCCCTCAGAGGAGCTACTAAACTACATTCTTGTTTGGGTGTGTCTCCCCATATTTCCTATTGAATGCTGGCATAATGATATCTTGCACATTGTGGCTGTGTTGTTGGGGAAACTTGTGGGCTCCTCTCAAAAAATGCGAAAAAGAAAGGTAATGAATTTTGCTCGCATTTGTGTTGAATTATAGTTAAGTAACCCTCTTCCAAATTATTTATAAATTCAAGAGACTTCATATTCTTGGGTTCACCAAATAGACTATGAAATCTTGCCATTTCATTGCCATCTTTTCCATGAATATGATCATCTATAAAGAAGATGACCAAGATCTAAACCATTGGAGATTTAGCTACCTCAACCCCCTTGCAACCCTCTGAGGGGTGACAAGAGAAAAGCTCCTATGCTTGGTGAGGTTGTAGGTGGTGAGGGCTTTAATTCAGCTAAAGTTCGCAATAAGAATCGGGGTCAGAAGAGATCATTTGAAGAAAGATAGGAGGAAGATACCTTTAACTGGTTTGAGGTTTTGGATGATCTTAGTCAGCAGGAGGTAAATATTGATATGTTGGTTATGAACTAGACTGTTATGGAAGGGGTTTAAGAAGACATTATGATGGAGGGTATTTAGATTTCATAGATTGAGGAGGCCTTGCATATGGACATGGATCATAGTTTATTGGCATCTAGGGGACCTAATTCTATGGTTATTGGGGCATAGGGGGAGGGAGAAACAACTAATCCTCCTAGGAAATATGCCCTTGATGTGACAAAAGGAAGCAAGGCTTCTCCTGCAATGGGTTTTCTTCAAAAAGATCAGAGGAAAGAGATTATTGAGAAGCTTTCCAAGACTGGAAAAAAGAAATATTTTGAGAAAATCAAGCTGATGGGGGAGACTTTGGTGGAGTTAGGTTCTATTAAAACTCTTGACTCCCACTTCTCTAATCCTCTGAAATGATCATTCTCATCCTAGAATGTATGGGACTTGAACAACAACCCTAGACAAAAAGTTGTTCGAGACTTGGTGCGAATTCATTCTCTTGATGTTCTTTTTTGAAAGGAGACAAATTTATCCATAGAAAGCATGACTGTATTATCATCTAAGCTATGGGGTAGAGGTAATTGCCAATCTATTGGTGCTCATGGTACTGCTAGGGGTTTGGATTGCCTTTGGAATCCTTTGAGGATTCGCCCTCTCTGGTGGATGTCTTATAAATCCTCCTTGTCTTTGATTGTTGTAAGCATTGAGATTGGGGAAACTATCCTCCTCATGAACATTTATGCTCCAACAAAATTTTTGGGTAAGCATTCCTTATGGTCCTATATCAGTTTTATCCAAAGCATGGTGCCTTATCACCCTTGGATTATGGCTGGAGATTTCAATGCCATTACTGAGTTGGCTAAGAAACAAGGCAGTGTAGCAAGATTGGAACCTTCTACTCTCTTGTTGTGTGATAGCACATTGGCCTTGAACCTAGTGGATATAAAGCCTAGCAATAGGCGATTTACCTGGAACAATCAAAGAATCAGGGTGAATTGTATTGCAGAGAGACTTGACTGCTTTTGGTTTCCTATTTCTGGGTATGTGGTGGTTGGTCTACTTGTTCAAATATTCTGGACTAGCGGGGCTCACGTTAAATATTAGCTTAAACATTGGAATAATCAATGTTTTGAGAATATTTTTCATGATAAAATTTATGCTCAATTGTAGTTGGATAACATAACCAAGGAAATTAGGGAGAATGGTTTGTTGGAAGACTTGCTTTAGGAAGAGACTTTTGTCTTTAAAATCCTGAAAGAATGTGAAATGCATGAGGAAATTTATTGGAAACAAAAAGATGGAATGAAGCGGCTTCAAGAAGAGGATAAAAATACTACCATTTTCTTCAATTTAGTGAAGGCAAGGAGGCACGGTAATTCTATTCCAGTTCTCGTGAATGATAAGGGAGAACAAATTTCCTCCTAAAAGGATATTTATAAAGCGTTGATGCAGTATTTTACTTATCTTCTTAGAGAGGACACTCAGGAGGGCTTAGTTCAGGAAGTTCATGTTCTTTCATATATCCCTCAACTTCTTACTTCATAAATGAATGCATATCTTATGCGAAATATTTCTATTGAGGAATTGGAGGAGGTTGTTTTTCATATGAAGAAAGGGAAAGCCCCAGGTCCTGATGGGTTTCCAATTGAATTCTTTCAGGAATTCTAGGATATTATTAGGTTTGACATATTAGAGGTGGTCGAGGAATCTCAGAGGAAAAAACAAATGCTTTGTGCATTGAATTCCACCTTTCTTGCCGTCATTCCAAAATGTGAAAAGGTGGATTGGTTAAGCCAATTTGATCCCATTGCCCTTTGTAATGTGATTTATAAGATTATTTCTAAGGTGGTCACTGAAAGGTTGAAGAGATGGCTTAAATGGCTTATCTCTGAGGAGCATAGTGGATTTGGGGCTGATCGGTAAATTTTGGATGGAGTAGTTACTTCTACGAAGACCATCCACTCTATGACTACTTCTAGAGCTAAGGCAATGTTTATCAAGCTCGATATGGCTAACACTTATGATAGAGTTCAGTGGTCCTTTCTTTGGAATATTCTTGGGGCCTTTGGATTTGCTAAGGATTGGATTCAATGGGTTATGTCTTGTTTTACTTCTACCTCCTTCGCTATTTTAATAAATGAGGAGAACACAAAGCTTTTTGGGGCATCTTGCAATCTTTGGCAAGGGGACCCTCTTTCCCCTTATCTCTTTCTTCTTATTGGTGAATGGATATGAAGATTCTTAAAAAGTAATGCTGAGTCAAGAGCTATTCAATGGTGGAGGTGGGGAAATGAGTTGCCTCCTCAGTCACACCTATAATTTGTGGATGATACTATCTTGATGGGTATGGCAACTATTAGGGAAGCTACCAATTTGCGTAAGGCTTTGTATGTTTATCTCACTGCTTCTGGTCAATTGATTAATGAAGACAAGTCCTCCATCTTCTTTTTCAATACGCTTGGACCTATTCAATAGAGAATTTATGATATTATTAGGTTTCAAATAGGATGTCTTCCTCTAAATTATCTTGGTATTCTAATCTCTTTTCGTAAACTTCCCTGAGAATCCTGGTAATATATTCTAGACAAATTCTAGACGAGGGTTAATCACAAGACTCATAGATGGGTTTCTTTTGTTGGGTGAGTTCAATTGCTTAAATTAGTGGTTCGGGCTCTTCCCTTGTACAAATGTATGCTTTAGGTGGCTCTAATGGGCCTTGTCAAGGAATTGGATTCCTTGGCAAGGAAACTTTTATGGCTGGGCAACTTGTTTTCCTCTAAATGGTTCTTGGTCAGATAGGGTATTGTGTGTTCTCCAAAATAGTTGGGTGGTCTAGATTTGAGGAAATCATCTTTATCTGGCATGGCATTGGCTACAAAAATTTATTGGAGATGGTGTGTGGAATAAGATCAGCTATGGGCTAGAATTTTACTTCATAAGTATCTTCATGTGATCCTAAAGGAGGAGGTTCCCTTCTATCCTCTGGTGGGAAGTGGATCGGTGATTTGAGGGACTCTCAATTAAGGAAGGATTATTTTGGATATGTAAAAAGGGGACATAGGATCTCTTTTTCTTAGACTCCTGGGATGGTTTTCCTCCCATTATCTCTTAGTTTCCTAATTTATTGGCTCTATGCCAACAGTTCCTTGAGGCTGGTTGGTCAAGGGTGAGTGATTTTAAATCTTTTCACCTTTGTGGGCAGTTAGAGGTTGCTAGCTGGAAGACCCTACGGGAGTGACCAGTGGTAGGTTTGGAGGAAGACTATGCAGAGCTTCATAGTATTTTATCTACTAGACATTGTAGTTCCCTTAAGGATAAGGATTTTCTCACTTGGCATCCAAATTATAAAGGCATTTTTTATGTGGCTAGTGGATACCAGGAATTGATGGTACGCAGGTTGAATGGAGAGGAGGTCCATTGGTGGAAGTATGTGTGGAATAAGTTCTCTTGGCGGAAATGTGACTGCTTTGTGTGGACTCTGGCCTAGAATAGGCATTTTAGTTGTGACAATATTCAGAAGCATAGGTTTCATGGCTCTTCCATATGTGTTTTGTGTGGTGCTAGTGCAAAGGATTCTTCACATTTGTTCTTTAAATATACTATCTCCTTACATCTTAGATACTTTTGGTGGGGTGTTTGGAAACACCCTTGTGTTCATGCTTCATCCTTCATGGAATTTTGTGGAAGTTTGGGTAAGTCCCCTGCTTTGACTCCTTTTCTCCAGATTGTTTGGTGCATTGGACCTACCTTTATTCTTTGGCAAATTTGGCTGGAGCGAAATCATAGGATTTTTCGAGGAGATAGGTTAGGGGTCCAACAAGTTTGACTTAGAATTTGGGGAATGATCCAAGAGATAGTGGAAGCTAAATGTAAGGTGATGTTCCCACTTGATAGAGGGGATGCTGAAAATATGGGCAGAATGGGTATTCAAGGGTTGTTTCCTATGTCTTCTTGTGTTAGAAGGGGTAGATGTGCGAGAAAGAAAGTTCAAAGGATGGATAGATGGATGCCTCCTCCTAAGGATATCTTGAAGATTAACACCGATGGCTTGTCTCGTGGTAATCCTTGATTAGCTAGTATTGGCGGTGTGGGCAGAGACTGTTTAGGTGAAGTTGTGTTCTTCTTTTCTATTTATAAAGGTTGGTAGGCTAATAATTTTATGGAGGGAGTAGTGATTGTCTACGCTCTAGAGTGTGCTTATGCTCTGGGTTGGCATAAGGTTATTTGTGAATTTGACTCTCAAGTTATTGGGAATTTCCTAATTGAATGAAACATGAAGGATTTTAATTGGCAGTTGGCTTTGGTAGTTCAACAGATTCTATAGATTACTTCTAGGATGGAGACGATACCCTTTGTCCACATTCCACGAGAGTAGAATAGGGCTATTGATTGTTTGGCTAAGTGGGCTTCTGAACTTGTTGATCTTTGGAAGGTTGAGGAATGGGAGCATCTTCCCCTTGATTATTCTCTAGATTTGAGGGGGATCTTTACCAAGGATATGGATGGTTGTGGAGTTAGATGACTTGGGCTCTTGTTTTGAGGAGTTATTATTGTGCTTTCCTTTTGGAATCAGGTGGCTCTAGGATTTGTTTGTATTCTTCTATTATGATTTTCAATAAAGTTTTTACCCCTTTTTTTAAAAAAAAAACTTATGGTGAAAATGTAATTTATATGAATTATATTTTATATTATAAAAATATATTATTAGATTAGATTATATATCAATATTAGATTATTATTGATATAAATAATAATAAAATATATAATATTAATTTAGAACAATTATTATAGCAATTTTGTTATATTAAAAAATATAATTGATGATATATTAATATAAATATATAGTTATATAATGTTATGAGACTATATAAATAGATTTAAATATAAAAAATTTGGTTTTTTTAATTATTTCTCTTATATTAGTATTACACTATATATTATATTACTATTTATATTATCTCTTATATGCATATTATATTATATATAATATATAATATTATATTTATATTTATATTGTTTGTTGCATTATATATAATATAATATCATATAATATAGTATATAATTAATATACTAGATATTAATACTGTTAAAGTTATATACAATTTATTATATTTATTCTGTAGGAGAAAAAGTGAAACTAAGCAAACATGCCCTAATCTCACTTTCAACCACACACTTGTGGAATACGAAAGAGCCTAGAGGTATCACACAATTGGCTACTCCCTTTTGTGGAAGAGAGAGCCACGTGCTACCTATTAGGATTTCTATTCCTTTGTTGTAATTGAAAGATAAAATGATGCAAGTTCAATCCCTAACCCCAAAGTGCAAGTATGAACTAATAACGAGATTGCAGAATTGAACTTAAACACAAGGATAAGACAAGAATGCAAATGCATACCCAGGGTTAAAATCTGAGTGAAAATGTTCAGGACGGGGGCACGGGCGCCACTGTCCTGATTCTGCCCCTGAAACTGCTCCGGAAACTGCTATTTTGCAACCTGAAAAGTTGTCGGAAATGCTGAAACTGCTGTTTGACAAAGGGACCAGGGTGCCCAGCGCCTCTATCCCGAGGACTGGGGCGCCTAGTGCCACTGTCCTGGCAGGACCAGGGTGCCCCACACCCCTGTCCTGGTCTTTTTCTCTGAAACTTGGTGTGGAGTGTTGTCTCGGCCTGCTTTTCCCAGATCTACAACTTGCAGCGTCGTCTGAATCCCGAAACCTGCACTTATATCTGAAAAGGGTATGGTGGGCGGCTATATAGTGTTTTGCCTTAGTCAAACCCCCGCTTCGGTGATTTCCACCTCCACGAATAGCCAAGTTGTATTGTAAAAGTAATGTGTGTGCAGACCTTGTGTGTGTGCAAGATCCTAAAATGCAAGTAAGCAAACTAGAGCAACCTAGAAAGTAAACCCTAATTGCTTGTAAATGATAATGTAAATGCTCCAAATCAAGATGCAAAGTGATCTAAAGCATGAATACAAATGATATAATGAGGCTTATGCAAAGACATGAAAACAACATGAAATCATACCCAACCCCAAGGGATGGGTACAAGCCAATCTTCAGTCAGTGATCCCTTATTGCTCTTCAATGCCTTCAAAGCCCTAAATGGATGAATGAAACTGATGAATGCTTGATGAAAGGATGTTGAATGTTGTTGAAGTCTTCAAAGATCTGCTCTTTCACTGCATAGAAGGTCCTTGAAAGCCAAAAATTGGATCCCTTCAAATGAAGAAAGAGAGCTCTTATATATGAAACCCTAGGTCATAATTTTGACTTTTGGCCGACCTAGAGATTGAATCTTCCACCAATTTCTTGGGGTTAAGATTTATTTTATGATTGGATTGTGCTCCCAAAATTTCGAGAAAAATTTCTGGGACCATGTGCACTCCGAGCGCCACGGTCCTGACAACTTTTCACCAAATTTTCAAGGTCGTCAGATATGATGATTTTAGAGAGAATCCCGAAGTTACAGGTGATTTTGAGATGTTTTGACCCCCGAAATCAAGCCCCCAAGTTCAAAATAGGACCTAATCAGGGTTTTAGATTAAATGATGTATTGGAGGAATAAAATGAAAAGGGCATGCTTTAATGAAAGGGCCCAACTTTATGATATAGGAGATGATAAAATAGAACCTTAGACCTAATTAATTTAATTAATTAAGTGCTAAAGGGGAAATGCAATGCAAAATACAAAATGCGCCAAGGCGGGTGCTAAACTAGGTGTGAAATTGTACCACCCTAGCCAATGCGTACAATTTACGATGCTACATTTAGCCCCCACTTTAGCCGTCATATGAACACTACATGCATATGCAAGCTAAAGTACAGAAAAGTAAACATTATTTGAAAAAGGATATATCCATAAGTCTGTCGAACGAAGCCCCCAGCGGTATCTGCAGTACACAGTTAGGAACCGCGCCCTACAAAACACACGTTAGATCACAAAATCACCTAATGCTTACTAAGGAAGGTGATGAAAATTCGAGGGTAGCTATATGCCCTCCCCTATTTCAGCTTGCTAATTTTAGTGAGTTGAAACAGGGTATCATGTTTACCACTTCGAATTGTTAAAAAATATTGATGACAAATGCTCACAAGAAGATTTGATATGAGATCAAAAACAAATGGAGAATCATTTGGTAAGAAAGAGGACTAAATCTCAATTCCAACACAACAAAAAGTGTGAGGATTTGAGAGTTCTCTAACACAAGATGAAGGATGTAAATGGAAACAAAATGCAAAGAGAAGAAAAGAAAGGAGAAAAGCATGAATACACACATTGGTGATCCATGGGAAGAATAGTGAGAGAGAAAACATGGACTTCTTGCCCCTAGATTTTGTCTAGGTGATCCATGGGAAAAAGGACATGGAAAACTAGCCCCTAGAGTCTGTCTAGGTGATCCATGTAAGGGAGGAGAGTGAGAAAGTCTAGCCTTATGCCGCTAGTTCCACTCAACCTTGTGCATGTGTGTGTAAGGGAGGTTAGAAGCACCTCATAGGAGTCTATGCCCAAGTATGCTACAACCTGTATATGTATAGTACAAAAGCGTGACATCTCGCTCTAAGAGTCTGTGCTCTGGTTCCGAGAATGACCCATTGCTCAAAAAGTGTAATGTTTATGTCATAAGAAAAGTAGAACAAGGATACCTACCTTCATCACAAAAGAAGATACCCCCAAAAATGCAACAATGTCATAGATCCAAGCAAGAGAGTTTTGCACTCTTTAAGAAAGGATAAGATAGTTGAAAAGGGATATCTTGTAGTATGTGTAAAGGAGATCCTTAGAGGAGAAGAGATCTTTGTACAAAAGACACCTATCCCCGAGAGGAATTGTCTTAGACAAATATAACGTTTTCTAGAATAAGACAAAGAAGAGAATAAGAATGCAATACTTCCTTCTTTTGCGAGGTGAAAGTGATTCTTAATGAAGGATGATGCTCTTTTTCACCCAATTGGGAGAGTGAATTCATTATGGATGTATTTTACCAAGTGCAAAAGAGGTTGTAGTCAAGGACTTACACCTCTTGAACAAACAACAACAAATGCATACAAGGAATAACATCAAGTAATAAAGTTCACACCATCCACAAAATAGGAAAAAGTGGATCCTTAGATAAAAATAAGGAAAGATCATTGCCTCCCAAGGATAAGGACAATGAGAAGGACTTACACAATCTTCTAGGGAGAGATTTAGACATAAGCAAAATGTACTACATACTCACATGAGTTCATGTAAGCAAGACATTAGTGTATGTAAAATGCTCCCCACAAGAAGTGGGTAGGATAAGAAAGAGAATATCTTCTCCCATATCTAGGAAAAGAGGATTCTAAAGAAAAGATGATCAATATTTCCACACTAGTACCGCAAAGGGAAATTTTAACCATAAAAAGAAGAGATGTATGAAATCACTCTTGTCCCCATAGGAACAAGAGATAACATAGAAAATTAGGCTATTATGTTGCTTCAAAAATATGATTGCACTTGAAATTGTACCATCATGAATGACAATGAGCCCCTAGTAAATGAGCTACCAATGTCACATAATGATGAGCAACATAATAGCCATTAATGTTATTTAAAGACATGATAGACTGAATGAGGTATTTGAATATGACATGCTAAATGCTCAACTATAAGTGAGATAAAAAACATGTATAAAATTGAAGAAGAAAAGTCACAAGAACTCTTAGAAGAGGGATGAGTGTAATTTATTAGAGCCTTATCCCTAGAGGAAAGGACTTTATGATGAATAGGAGATAAAGATTCATAAGTGGATTTAGAAATTTGAGGGGATTCATAAAGAGATTTGTTCATCGCCAAGATTTCCTTATGAGGGGAATGAGAGTTGATAGAAGTAGAAGATGATTTAGTTGAAGTGAGATCATCATCACTACTAAATATAGCATTCACATTGAGAGATGGTCTTTTAGATGCTTGGGTGGGCTTAGAAAGATTATATCCAAGTCCAAATGAATATTCATGCATGTTATGTTCTAAAGGAACTTTAATTTCTTATTCATTTGTGCCACAACCATTTCCACTATAGCCACTCTTAGCCAAAATATGAAAACCACGACCATAACGATTAGCCATTTCAGAAAGAAAAGGTAGTTTTTCATAAGACAAAGAATCAAATTCCTCATAACTAGAGGTGTGAGGAGAAGAAGTTTGAGAAGCGGCCACAAAATTATTTCTCATAGGTTCAAGTAAGACTGATTCATCTCTAGTTTCTTCCTTCTTTTTAACTTTAAGCTCTTTAGGAGGAACCTTATACTCACCTACAAAGGTGGGATTGAAATCAAGAGATCCCCAATCGTCTTCTGTGAGAACCTTCTCAAGATCAAAAGCCTTTTCATGTGTAGATTCAAGTTGAGAAGAATCTTCTTCAAGAACTTCAGACTCATCCAAAGAATTTTGATTATCAAAGGCTGATGATTCATCCATAGGTATCTTGTTTAAAGAGTCATCACTAGAAGAGGAAGGTTTAGAAGAGCTCCCTTTGGAAGTAGATGTTTGCAAACAAGCTTGAAAATTAGTATCACCTATCAAGGTATATGTCTTATTGTTATAAATAAATTTAACTTGTCTATGCAATGTAGAGGGGATAGCTTGCATACCATGAATCCAAGGTCTCCCTAATAACAAGTTGTATGTTAGATTTCCTGACATAACATGGATAGGAGTAGGCAAAGTAATAGGTCCCATTGTGATGGGTAAGGTGATAATACCTAATGAAGACTTAGCCACATTATCAAAGCCTTGAATGGGATGAGAGTAATGCTCAATAAGGGATGTATCCACATTCATCTTATGCAATAGATTAATGCTACACACATTAAGGCCAGAGCCTTTATCTACCAGTGTTCATCTTATAGCAGTGTCATTTATGATAACCACAATCATCAAGGGATCATATTGATGTTGAATTTCACTAGTAGGCAATTCATCTTGAGTAAACACAATTTGAGCTTTAGGATTCATCACAGAGTTAACCAAAGACACTATATTACTAGATGTAATAGGTGGAGGAACATTCAAATCTTTCAAGGCATCTTGTAACATTCCATGATGAGCGGAAGAAGTTTGGATCAAATCCCAAAGGGATATCTTTGCCAGAGTAGCTTTAAGTTGTTCTATGAGATCATATTCCTTACCAAGAACTTGTGAAATACGTGGAGCTTGAGGAAGAATAGGTTGGGAAGGAGGAAGTGAAGTTGGGATAACTGGAGGAGGATTAGGTTGCCTATTGTTTCTTGTGTTATAGGTATGAGCAACTGCATGATAACTCTCGCTAGTCAGTTGCTTAGCATACTCATAAGGGCTCTTAGAAGAATAACCTCCTTGCATAGTAATAATAGGTTTCTTAGGAGTGCAACCACTAAGATAGGCTTATTTAAAGGTTGAGAATTTTGAGAAGGACAAGCACCTTGGACAGTGAAGAGAGGTTTGTTAGGTGTTTCATTCACATGTATCAAATTGATTAAGGATGGTTTAGAGGAATGAACAAAAGTGTTGGAAGAATTTTTGATAGTCTTCTCTTGCACTAAAATCTTATCACGGATTAAATAAATTTTAGGAGAGAGACAAGGGGTAGGCACTAATGTTCTAGTAGGAAGAGTAATACTAGGAAAGGTCATACAATCCTTTATCATCAAAGGATCTACATGGGGAATAAACTCTCTAGGAGAAGGATCAACATTACTCTCTAAAGTCTCACTTTTGAGAGGGAGATCTTTGAAAGAGATGTTAACCATCTTGCTTTGAACTAGGGTATCCTTATGAGTAGAACTAAGTTGAGGAGGGGGAGATGCTTTATTTTTAGAGAGAGAATAATTGAGATTCAAGGAAGGTGAGAAAATATCAAGGGAGTTTTCAATCTTGATTTCATCCCCTTTGGGTAAGGTTCTCTCATGGGGTAGAGAATAATCTACACCTTCTTCTAATGGTTCATCCCAAATAGTGAGGTTGTTGAAAGGGATGTTTGAAGTATTGTCAATTTCAGGAGAGAAGATAACATTGTTTATTAATTCCTCATCCTTAGGAGGGAGAGCATAAATAGATGTGTTAAAATCATCCTCTTTCTTCAAAATATGATCTTTAGGGGAGAGAGAATTAAGGAAATTTCTTATTATTTCATCTTCTTTCTCTAAAGGATGCTTATGGGTAAGACCGACTTTAGGAGAAGGGTAAGTATTTATCATTAATTCATCATCTCTAGTGGGAATTTTGTTGGAAAAGGAAATGCCATCACTAGGAAATGTAGGGATAATGTCATCTTCTTGCACAAAAGGATCCTCATGAAGGGAGTTTTTTTTAGGAGGAACATGGACATATTTCTCCAAAGATTCATGCTTAGGAAGAAAATCTTTGAAAGAAGTGTTCATAACCTCTTCTTGCACTAACATGCCCCCATTGGAAGGACCAACTTTAGGAGAAAATAAGTCAATGTCCATCAATACCTTTTCACTTAGAGAGGAATCATGTAGGGAAGGTGAAGTAACATTAAGAAAGGTGTTTATGATATCATTCTCTTCCTCTAAGATAGCTAAATAGGAAGGCCACATTTTAGGAGAATTGTCAAGATCACTCTTAAAGTCTTCATCCTTAGAGCATGGGAGAGTCTCAAAGGGATTGATAACAACTCTTTTAGGCACTAAAATGTTGTTATAGATGGGGGAAGGTTCTTTAGGAGGAGGACAAATTGAAACAAGGGAAGCTAACCCATTATCACATCTATGAAATGAATGCATCATGACAACAATTTTCCTCTTTCAAATGATAACACATGCAAAATAGAAGGAAATGTTTAATTTTAACCAATGCAAGCACTTAGAATGTAGTTTAGAAAATGAAATTTATGATTCAAATTAGTTCCTAAATCAGATTTGAAATTATTGATCCCAATTAAGCTATCCACAAGTTCAACTTTGAATTGAAAAATTAGGGTTTTAGCAAAAATTTCCTCTAAATTTTTGAATCTTGCAAGAAATAAAAACTTGTAAATTTGAATTTGAAATAGCATAAACACTCAAATTTGAAAACATAAATCAGAATTAGAGAAGATTGGAGTTTCACGTCAGGTTCACCAAAATGTGTAGGAGAAAAAGTGAAACTAAGCAAACATGCCCTAATCTCACTTTCAACCACACACTTGTGGAATACGAAAGAGCCTAGAGGTATCACACAATTGGCTACTCCCTTTTGTGGAAGAGAGAGCCATGGGCTACCTATTATGATTTCTATTCCTTTGTTGTAATTGAAAGATAAAATGATGCAAGTTCAATCCCTAACCCCAAAGTGCAAGTATGAACTAATAACGAGATTGCAGAATTGAACTTAAACACAAGGATAAGACAAGAATGCAAATGCGTACCCAAGGTTAAAATCTGAGTGAAAATGTTCAGGACGGGGGCGCGGGCGCCACTGTCCTGATTCTGCCCCTGAAACTGCTCCGAAAACTGCTGTTTTGCAACCTGAAAAAGTTGTCAGAAATGCTGAAACTGCTGTCTGACAGAGGGACCAGGGTGCCCAGCGCCCCTGTCCCAGGGACCGAGGTGCCCAGTGCCCCTGTCCTAGCAGGACCATGGCGCCCCATGCCCCTGTCCTAGTCTTTTGCTCTGAAACATGGTGTGGAGTGCTGTCTCGGCTTGCTTTTCCCAGATCTGCAACTTGCGGCGTTGTCCGAATCCCGAAACCTGCACTTATATCTGAAAAGGGTATGGTGGGCGGCTATATAGGGTTTTGCCTTAGTCAAACCCCCGCTTTGGTGATTTCCACCTCCACGAATAGCCAAGTTGTATTGTAAAAGTAATGTGTGTGCAGACCTTGTGTGTGTGCAAGATCCTAAAATGCAAGTAAGCAAACTAGAGCAACCTAGAAAGTAAACCCTAATTGCTTGTAAATGATAATGTAAATGCTCCAAATCAAGATGCAAAGTGATCTAAAGCATGAATACAAATGATATAATGAGGCTTATGCAGAGACATGAAAACAACATGAAATCATACCCAACCCCAAGGGAGGGGTACAAGCCAATTTTCAGTCGATGATCCCTTATTGCTCTTCAATGCCTTCAAAGCCTTAAATGGATGAATGAAATTGATGAATGCTTGATGGATGGATGTTGAATGTTGTTGAAGTCTTCAAAGATTTTCTCTTTCACTGCATAGAAGGTCCTTGAAAACCAAAAATTAGATCCCTTCAAATGAAGAAAGAGAGCTCTTATATATGAAACCCTAGGTCATAATTTTGACTTTTGGCCGACCTAGAGATTGAATCTCTCGCCAATTTCTTGGGGTTAAGATTTATTTTATGATTGGATTGTGCTCCCAAAATTTTGAGGAAAATGTCCGGGACCGTGTGCACTCCGAGCGCCATGGTCCCGACAAGTTTTCACCAAATTTTCAGGGTCGTCGGATATGATGATTTTAGAGAGAATCCCGAAGTTACAGGTGATTTTGAGATGTTTTGACCCCCGAAATCAAGCCCCGAAGTTCAAAATAGGACCTAATCAGGGTTTTAGATTAAATGATGTATTGGAGGAATAAAATGAAAAGGGCATGCTTTAATGAAAGGGCCCAACTTTATGATATAGGAGATGATAAAATAGAACCTTAGACCTAATTAATTTAATTAATTAAGTGCTAAAGGGGAAATGCAATGCAAAATACAAAATGCACCAAGGCGGGTGCTAAACTAGGTGTGAAATTGTACCACCCTAGCCAGTGCGTACAATTTACGACGCTATATTTATATTATATGTTATATTATATGATGTGCAATTAACAATATAATATTATTACTTATAAATAAAAGTTTAATTAAACAAATGAATAGATTATGAACTCACTTCATCCTTGATATCATCATTGTTAGCTAGAGAACTTAATTCATCAACATCAACATCAATGATTTGAGAATATTTTTTTTATTGACCTTCCACACCTATTTGACGTACCCATTGCACACCAAGATGCAATTGCTAGTTGTAGTTAATTACACCTTTCACAAAATTTAGTATCATTAGAAATTGGTAGGGAAAAGATTATAACGATGCTGTGGGGCAATTCCTTGGAAGAAGAGAGTAAAGGTTCTTGAAATGCTCGTTCAATTTTACTCTCTATAACGCTCTGCAAATAAGTGGTGATTCTTCTCTTTGACATTTAACTCTTGAGCAGGAGCCACAAGGCGTGATCACTGCATCTCTAACTTTTTATCTTTATGAATTTTTCTCAGAAATCTGAAACATCCTTTGTGCAGAGTACCAGAGGATACCAAAGAATCTGCAACGGTATTTGAATGAGCATTTATGTAAGCCGTGAAGGGACTATTTTCCAAGGAATTCCCAAACTGTTGATCAATTCTGTCCATCATAACATCGTCCACTGACAACGACTTCCTATATTGATTTATATTGTATAAATTGTTTAGAGAAACTTGACAGGAAGAAATTGTCCAACTTTCTAAAGTTAATAGAGTCTTATTAGATATATCTGGCAAAAAGAAATTTTACATGTCAAAGTGTTTTTAAATGTTGTTTTTTCTGGATATTTTAATTTTTCAAAAAGTTATATTCAAGATAATTGTCTATATTCATTAATCTTAATTTTAAGATTAGCTCTTTGAAAACCGTGAATGGTGTTGAGAATGTAAAGTTCAATAGTCATCTCATCATTTTTTTTTTTCTATTTGTTTATTCATAGACTCTTCATATTTGAAGAGTTAAACATTTGTATAAAATAATGAGTGAAGAATATGTTTTGGAGTGTAACAATAAATATAAAAATATTATGTTGCTTTCCTTCTTTTTTTCTATGATCCTAATTTAAATTAATATTTTTTATTTATTTGAATTCTCCTTTTCTAAATCAAATAAATATTTTATTTATTTAATTTATGTGGCCCCTCTCTCTATTAATTAAATAAGTTCTTTAATTTATTTAATTAATTCATTTAGTTTTTCTCCCTCATTTATATTAACCACTCTGTTTATTTTATTATTTCCTCTACCTACCCTTGAATCCTACTGATCATTTCTCTTTTCACTTCTTAATCTGAGCCCTTCGTTTTTAGGATGCTCAAATACTCTCATTATAATATGCTGCCTCTCATTTTCCATATAGCAACCTTGCAGCATACTGTAGCGTCATAAAATTGTGACCTTGCAATTTTCGACTGCATTTGGGTCTTTGCATTGGCTGATGAATCCCTTACTCTAATTGGAGACCCGAGACATGCTCAAAACACCTGAAACTTGCACCCTTCACTGCTTTCTATCACTGCTTATCCTAAATTAGGGCCTAGGATAGGGGTGTGGTGCCCCTCTCCCTACCCTATTTTTGGCCTCCCTCGATCAAATCTTGCATTGGACTTGTCAATTGTGAGGGGGAAAAACTTTTCCTATGTTCGCCTAAGATGGAGAATCAGTTAAAAACCCCTAATTGGCAACTATATAAGGAGCATTTCTCCTCCTATTTGCATAGGTTCAAAAGAAAAGTCCAATAAGAAAAAATTAAGTTCATGAGCAAAGCGATTATAAGTGACAATAAGTTGATCATAAATTGCATTCAAGCATTCAAGCATCCATTCAAGCATTGAGCATTCCAAGTCTCCTTTCAAGTCTAGGTGTTGCATTCAAGTCAAGGTTTCAACCATTGAAGAGGAGATCTCTACCAACATTCAAGACATTGTATTCTGCATATCCTTTCAATCAATTTTATCAACACTTCAATTACATCCTCTCTTGAGGTGAATTTTACCTCAAATAGTTCCTTTCATTTACTTGTAAGTATTTTCAATCACTAGGTTAATTCCAAAATGGGGTTTGACCTGAAGCTGAACCCCTAATCTAAACAAGATTTCCTCTCTTTTATGTGTGTAGGTTGCATGTGCACAACTGTAATTGTCGATTTAGGCTTCATTTTCAGAAACAGAAAAACCCTTTTCGACATGCAGATTTTTTGGAGGACCAAGTACACTTTCAAACCAGTCTCGACAACTTTTTCTCAAATTTGCAGGGCAGCTTTGTCTCGACATCTTACTGCTAATTCCAGGTGTACAACTTCATCCCGCATATCTATCTCAAGATATAATCATTTCTTTGTCATCTTTACACTTAGTCTCAATCCATTTAACTCAACTTGTTTATTTTAAAAGAGGGTTACTTTACTTTCCAAATCCATTGCCAAATTCCTTACAATTCATTTAGCATTCAATCTCTTTCCATTGGGATTGGATCTAGTGAATTCAACCCCCCTCTTTTAAATGTAATGTGCGTGAGAAGTTGAAGGGAATCCTTTGTGAAATTTCCATTCCTCTTTTGAGGGGAGTAAAGATTTCCACTTGATCTCCCCTCATCACTTTTCACCACATTACATTTTGGTGAACATGACATCTTACATGCTTGACATTGAAAATTATTGCATATTTTTCATTTACAAGTTTAATTTTCTTGCAAAATTTAGCGGTTAATTCAATCAAACCCTACTTGTTAAAATTGAAATCGAACTTTTGTTTTTGAAAAATTGCTATGTATTGTTTTAGATCTGAAAATTACATTGCTTATCAAATTCAATTCTTTCGTTGTCTTGTTCAATTTGCAAATTGAAATTTACAAAATTTTGTCAAAACCCCAATTTTCAAAAATCAACTTGAACTTGTGGAAAAATTGGATTCACATTCAATTTTTAGATTTAGGACTATTTTCAAACTTGTCTTCTTGCCTAAAATTCATTTTTTTCATTTCCCTCCTTTTTCCAAAATTCAGTGGTTCGGCCCTAAAACCCTAATTTTTAAATTTACTTGGATTTTGTGTAAATTTCAATTAATTTCATTCAATTTCAGTTTTCTAAATATTATTCAAGGTGACCCTATCCATTAGGTTTGACCTTATTCAAATTTGCAATTCAATTTCTTATCTTTTTTAAAACCCTAATAGGGTCCTATTTTGACATTCAAACCTCAATTTCGCCTATCTAAAGTTTGTAAAATCAACCAATTTTGGGGGGTTAGATCTCAAATCATCGTAGCTTTGATCCCTGAAATTCTTTGAATAAGTTGGGTGGACCAGGTACACTTTCAACCTGGTCCCTGGCTTTTTTCTCAAAATTTTGGGAGACTGTTATGATTGTATTTAATTGCTTAAATCTGGAAAATTGTCTGATTGTGTCGAATTTTGATCCCTCTAAAATAAAAAATACTTCCCAATTTCAAAATCACAACTTTTAAGGAAACATTTAAAATTAAGTGGTTACTTATAATTTGCCCTAATTTTAAAATCTTAATTTTGTCAATTTTCATTAAGTGGTATCCTGTTGGCCCTAATTTAAAATTTCGATCTCTTTTTATTCATCATAATTTTTCTTGGATATTGTGTCATTCCTTCTATTCACAAAGTTCAAATCATTTAATCATAATTTTCTTGGATTTTTGCATTATTGAATTTTGCAAACTTTGTCCCCAAAATTCATAATTCAAATTTTCCCTCTAGTGCATGAGTTTTACAACTATTAGTCCTACCTCTACTATCCTCGTCAGACGAAGCATTATAATTAAGGCTTCCCAAGGTTTAATTCCTAAAGAAATGGAGCATAATTTGGGTGACTTCCACAATGGGGATATTGCTAATTCTTCCCATCCTAATAACATCCCTATCTACCCAATTGATGATTCCCATGATGAAGAAGAAGCTTTGACTAGAGTTTCCATAGATCAACTATCAAAATTGGACAATCAATTAGACAACTTCCAACAATGGATGTCCCAAGAATACCCCAATAGTGAATATCTTTCATTAATTGAAGGTCTAAAATGCATGATTCAAAGTGATAAGAATGGAATTGATATACTGCGTGGTATTGCTCACATTGTTGATTCTAATGTTATGCCTATAAAGAGTTGTGCTGAGAACTTAGGTTATTCAAAACCTCCTACACAAATCAGTAATTCTATTCCTTTGACCATTTCAATGACTAGTATTCCTACTTTCACTGCAAACATCATGGCTAGATCAACTCAAAATGTCATACCTACAACCATTAGTCATGGGGGAAATCCCTCTCCTTCATTCAATCCTCCATATTTATTTATGCCTTCAATGATTACTCCTATTATCTCTCAACCAATCAATGTGACACAAGGGGGCAATTCATCAAATCATTCTATCCCTCCTATTGGTATAACCTTTCCTACTCAATTATCACCCATGCCTAATTAGCATAGTGTTCCACCACTTTATTCTCAATCAATGCCTTCTTTCAATATCACACCACCTTCTCAACCAAACATGTCTAACATAAATCCCTCAACCAAAGCAACCATTAATAACCATTGCTCAAATTGGGTCTTCATTGTAACAACAAATCACTTTTATGAGTCAATCCAAGTTTAGTGTACTCACATTTGATGTTATGAGCCCGCTTTCTCTTGATATTCTTAGAGTTGTCCCTCCTAAACATGTTGAAGTCCCTTAATTGGAACTCTATAATGGAAAAGGTGATCCTTTAACACATGCCAAAATATTCCAAACTTTGTGTACTAACTTTGCTTATGATCAAAGATTGCTTTCAAAATTGATTACTAGAACATTAAGAGATAAGACTGTACAATGGTATTTATTTTTCCCTTCTTATTCTATTACTTCTTTTCAACAATTACCAAATTCTTTTATTGAACAATTTCAAAACAACATAGGTCCTATCACTTTGACTGATCGAATTCATTGTAAACAAGGTGTTAAAGAAAAAGTGATTGATTTAATTGGTAGATATAAGCATTTGTGTTCTCAAATTTCTTTCCCAATTCCTGATAATGATATTCAAAGAATTTTCATTTCTAATTTGCAAAAAGATATTAGGGAAAAACTTCTCATTTCTGAGTTTACTTACTTTCCACAGTTGTGCGCAACACTTCATAATTAGGAACTGACTGTGAGTCAACTAGAGCAATCTACTCCTATGGCTCTAAGTGATAAGGGTGAGAGAGCTTAGCAACGATTTGCAAAGTTCAAATAGAACAAAGGATTCCTCAAATTCAATGACACCATCAACAACAACAACATGAATTCTACAAAAAGTGTGCCTCCTATTTCTAAATTTTTCAAAAGAGAAAGATAATTTACTCCTTTGAATGAATCTGTCAATAGCATCAGGTCTCATTTGTTACAAAGAAATGTTATCAAACTTCCTCCAATAAAACTAGTTGACCCTTCTAAGGCAGCCTCACCTTACTTTGATAATAATTATTTTTGTCAATTTCATCGTCATGATACTGAAAAATGTTTTGCATTAAAAGTAAGATTCAAGACCTGATTGATAATAATACTATATCTATGGCAGGTGTGAATTATAAGGGAAACAAATCAATGGCTCCTCCTAATCAAAATCTTAATATTTTCACTGATCCTTTACCCTCTCGTACCTCTAACATGATTGAGACTGAACATAACTCTTTCTCTCCCTCTGATTTCACTACCACAACTCCAAATTTGGTGAATATGGTAGAGAAACAAGAAACACTTGAGGATCCATGTATTACATTTGACCCTAGTGAGACCATTAGAGCACTTGATGGCCCTTTATACATAGTTGCGAAGATCTGAGGCAAACCTTGTCAAGGTGTGCTTATTAATCCCTTTTGCATGGTTAATATCATCACTCAAGAATATCTTTATACTTTACATTTGCATCAACCAATCTATGATGATACCAATGTTGTCATTAAGTTATTTGATGGATTTTCTTGTCCTACTATTGGTTCTATTACACTCCCTATTGAGGTTAACACTAAATCTATAGATGTCAACTTTATTATCATTCCTTCATATGGACAATTCTATGTGAAGTTAGGCTACCCTTGGCTATCTTCCATGAAGGCTATAGCTTCTCCAATCTATAAGAGTTTGAAATTTCCCCATAATGGAGAAATTATAACTGTTAACCATAGCTTATTTCGACCAACTGAAAGAAGCCCAGGTGTTCCTATTGATTATTTTTGGCCTCAACAATTTCAATCTCTTCCATCGAGAAGCGATTCTCTCTTTCAATCTAAAAAAAATGGAAGAAATATATGATCTCATCCTTAAGCCAACCTAGAACTCCAACACATGATATTCCCATCATTCTTCAAGATGAAGCTCTTCCCCTAACAGATAGAACTAATATTCCTCCTAAAGAAGATTCCCAACCTATTCCTATGGATGAGACTATGCCTTATCCTAAGAACAACACTAACATTCATCCTAAGGTTAGACCTATACCTCCTCCTCATGATGGACCTGGTCTCCTTCCAACACCAAACATTCCTCCTTTATATGGTGCAATTCCACCTCCTTCCTCTTATAGAGAGAAGAGACCAGCCTCTCCTCTTGTCCAACCTAAAAGACCTCAACCTAACCATCCAACTACCAAAGATGAGAACATTCCTCCTTCAAAAAATATTCCTCGTTCTTCTCAACCTTCCACTAAGACTCAATCGAATCATTGTGTGAGAGATCGTTGATGAAAACATCGTGCTCGATCTCATAAATTTGTTCCTCAAACTGTTCGATCTCCCAAAACACCAGCAATTGACATGATTCGCTTTTGTCCTAAGCAATATGTTTAACCTAAATCTCCAAATTATAAGTTGCCAAAAACATGCGATGGTTTTACTTTTATTCATGTTAGAGCTCCTCTTTTTATAAATATTGATGAAGAAATAGGTGAAAATATTATTCATGATGGCAATACAACTCCTCATGCTTCTGATAGTGACTATGAATATGTTGATGTCGATAAACATTATTTGCAGAATTTTCAAAAGCCTTGATCCCAGTTCCTCAAATTGAACAAAGTGACTTAGAACATGGGCATAGTCCTTGTTTGGATCTTTTGATAGCTACATCTGCTATGCTTGATGTCACTCCTCTGGCATCTTTCCCACCTTCCCGAAATAGTGATCAACAAGATAGGGAGGTGGATATCATGCTACACTAGTTGCATTAGTACCATAGATCATCTTTCTCTCTCTCTTTTCTTGTTCTTTTGTGACTATCCTTCTATTTGTATCCACGTTGTTCTATTTGTTGTTCCTAGTGATGTCTACTTGAGGACAATGCAAAGCATTAACATCTCTTTTTGTCTCTTTCATGTTGACTCAAAAGACACGTGTTCCCTTTCTTCCAAGGTGGTTTCCTTTCTTTGGGGAACGAGGATTATTCTATGCATATATATACATGATATACATGAGTTATCATATCATACTGACCCTGAAGAAAGTTAAGCCACCTCGTGTTGTGTGTTTTGTGTTCATTATCCTTGGGTTTATTCCTTGATTGGGAGCTAAATCATTGCAATAACATGCTCTCTCTCTCTCTCTCAATCTATCTCTCTCTCTTTGGTGAATCCTACCTTAAATAAATCACTCTCGATAAGGCATGCACGATCACTTTAACATGGGGGCATATACTTCGCTCATATTTTCCTTCTAGATACTTTGAGTTACTTAGTGGACTTGGCTTTGCCTTGTAATTTTTGGTATCCTTTATTTTCACGACTCATAGTGAGGGGAACATTGCTACTTGTAGTTATGGTTCTCTCCCTCTTGATCTTCCCTTTTACTTTGTCAATCAAAGTCGTAAGATCCTTAGTCCATTGGGGGCTTGGTGTATCTTGCCTCATTGATGTGGTGAAATTATTTCAATCTTGTTTCCTTGTAATTTACCGATAGTATTAGCATATTCTTATACTCCCACTAAATTAGGGGCTAAATATAGCATCGTAAAATTGAGACCTTACAATTTTCGATCGTATTTGGGTCTTTGCATTGCAAGATGAATCCCTAAGCTTGATTGGAGATCTGAAACATGTTCAAAACACCTGAAACTCGTACCCCGCACTTCTTTTTGTCACTTCCTATCATGAATTAAGGCATGATAGGGGCATGGCACCCCTTTCCCCTTAGAACAGGAGTATGGCGCCCCTATCCCTACCCTATTTTGGGCCTCCCTTCATCAAATCTTTCATTGGGCTTGTCAATTGTGAGTGGGAAAACGTTTTCCTATGTCAGCCTAAGACGGAAAATTAGTTAAAAACCCCTAATTGGAAAGTATATAAGGATCATTTCCCCTCCTATTTGCATAAGTTCGAAAGCGATGTCCAATAAGAAAAAAATAAGTTCATGAGAAAATCTACGATAAGCGACAACGAGCTAACCATAAAGCGCATTCTAGCATTCAAACATCCATTTAAGAATTAAGAATTCCAATTCTCCTTTCAAGGCTAGGTGTTGCATTCAAGTCAATGATTCAACCATTGAAGAGGAGATCTCTACCAATATTCGAGACATTCTATTTTGCATATCCTTTCAATCAATTCTATCAACACTTCAATTGCATCCTCTCTTGAGGTGAAATTTACTTCAAATATTTCCTTTCATTTACTTGCAAGCATTTTCAATCACTTGGTTAATTCCAAAATGGGGTTTTACCTAAAGGAAAACCCCCAATCCCAACAACGTTTCCTCTCTTTTTTGTGTGTATGTTGCAGGTGCATAGATGTAATTGCAGGTTTACGCTTCATTTTCAAAGACAAAAAAACCCTTTTCGGTGCACGGATTTTTCAAAAGACCAAGTACACTTTCAACTTGGTCTTGACAAATTTTGCTCAAATTTGTAGGGGAGCTCTATCTCGACATCTTACTGCTAATTCCAACTGCACATCTTCATCTTGCATCTCTATCTCAAAATATAATCGTTTCCTTGTCATATTTACACTTAGTTTCAATCCGTTTAACTGAACTTGTCTATTTTAAAAGAGGGTTACTTAACTTTCCAAATCCACTGCCAAATTCCTTATAATTCATTTAGCATTCAATCTCTTTCCATTGGGATTGGATCTAGGGACTTCAACCCCCTCTTTTAAATGTAATGTGCATGAGAAGTTGAAGGGAATCCTTTGTGAAACTTTCATTCCTCTTTTGAGGGGAGTAAATATTTTCACTTGATTTCCCCTCATCACTTTTTACCACAGTACACATACTTACATTCTGCCAAATTTAATTTAGCCTACATCATTGTGATCAAGCTACATCAACATATTTAACATCTACTCCCAATTGAGCTCTTATGCAAGCATAAAATCTATGAATAAAGTATCAAAAGAAAGATCAATGGATATAGGAGAAAAATTAAGATCAAACCCATTAAATGTGTGAATGGTGTCATTTCATTTAATTCATGATTTTGCATATTTTATGGTTCTTCATTGATGTGTTGGATTTCATTCTAGATCTAGGGCTTTTGTGGTTGAATCGTATTAGGATTTACAGTATCAAAGAGTCCAAATTCAACACATATAGTTGTCATTTAATCTACTCTTTAAAGTCAATAGTTTGCATTAGAAATTAGGAGAATCTATAAAAACAATGATGTAGGAGCTTCCCCGGTTCTTGGCAATCTTGCATCAACCAAAAAAAAATTTATTTTAGTTTGTTTTTTGTTTTGCAGTTTCAACATTTTTTTTTGCATTTCTTTGTATTTTCTCACCGGATCTTGTGGAGCTGGATTTTTATTGTGGACATGTTCATTTGCCTTATCCTAAGTTTGCGAGATGTTTGGATCTTTTTCCAGCAAGTTATCACTTTTGGAATCTAAGACAGGTTTCTAGCATAGAACACTGGAACCGCTTGGACCTATTTGCTATTAGGGAATCTTGTAGATCTTGTCCATAGATTGCGGATCTTCTATTTATTGTTTTAAATGTTCCTTAGTATGTGGCCAACCTTCCCTTAGGTCCACACTTTATCCTATGGATTTTCTGGATGGATCTCTTTGGTGAAGGCCGACCTTGTTGTTTAACACATTTCGTCTTGTTCATCGGTGATTGTTTCATCTTGGGGTGACGCAGATCATCCTTGATCATATAAATCAATATAATTAAGCATTTAGAATCAAATTTTAGGACATAGAAGATAGATCTGAAGATTAGGAGTTCTGGAGTTGGCTCACATTCTTTCTTGAGTTGAATATTGCATAACACGCATGTTTTGTACTTAGGTCTATGAGACGAATCTTATGAGCCCACATGTTGCCAGTAGATTGTAATTAATGTTCATGATATAATAGAGTTTTTTTCTGCATTGCATCCATCACTTTGAGTTGTTTATTCTATGTAACTCTTACTGCATGGTCTAGACCATTCTCTTTCAGGACCCTCCCACTATGGCTGCACTAAATAAATAATGAGGAAATTAAAACAAAATGAAAGAGGATAAATGTTGTTGCATACAAGAGCTTTACATGTAGATTGAACCTCCACAATATTAATGAGCTTCACCATTCAATTAATTGCATTGATGAGAAATTAGATATAGAAACATATAAAAAATGCTTTATATAGAGCATAGATGAACACAGGAGCAATGACTAACTTCCATCTAAAAAACACATAGGGAGTGATTGACAAATAGAAAAACTAAATGTTTTGACTTAAGTTTTCTTAGGTAGACGTGTATGATATAAATGCATACACCAACACCCCCACTTAAGTGCAACTTAGGGACAAATATGCAAAAGATGCAAGTAGCGAATGAAAAATGCAATATGAGATGCATTATGGGTCCTCACAACAATACCATAGTGGGTACCCATGTATAGATACAATGCAATCTCTCACAACTAGACAAAAGGAGAATAACACTATGGGAGAGAACTCCTCTCAAAAAGAGAAATTGTGTAAGCAAAGAGGACTCCTCAAGAGCCCCCAAGAAAAAATTATTTCACCTCTAACATTGATCACAATTGAAGATAGAGAGGTAATGCCAAAGGTCTAGTGAAGATGTCCACAACATACTACTTCGTACGTAAATACTGGAAAGCAAGAATACTATCCTAAATGGGCTACAAAATGAACAACATGTGGATATAAATATTCTTAGTGCACTGATTCTCCATTGGGTTGCGAATAATATGTATGCCACTTTATTTATCACACCAAAGAGTAATGTGATTGTCAATAAGAAATCCAAACTTAGTCATCAACTATCAATGCCAATGAATTTTCTGAATAGCCCAGATAGATCCTTGATACTCAACCTAAGTTGATGATAATGTAGTAGGAGTTTGCATCTTTCAAGACCAAACAATTGGACCAGAATGAAGACAAAACACAAAAAATAATTAGAATTTCAATCACCACAATCCCCAGCCCAATTTGATCCAGTGAAGCCCACAATCTCAATATCCCCTGACGTGTAGTAAAAATAAATCTGTGTAGTTCTCTAAATGTATCAAAAGATACACTAGACTGCCTTCCAATCACTCTCATGAGGATCTTGAGAGAAATGAGAGACAAGACCAACTACATAGGAAATATTATAATGATTATGTGTCAAGTACAAGAGAATACCAATCAACAATTGATAGAAGGTAGAATCAATTAATGGAGTAGTACAACTAGTATACAAGGAAATACCTAACTTAGGAGTAGGGACCTTGGCTTGTGATTAACTATTCCAAATCTCTAAAGAAAACTAAGAACATACTTCTACTAAAAGATATTAATACCTACAAGCAACTAATGAATCTAAAGACCAAGGAAGTAATACAATAAACTAATATTTTCCATATCAAAACACTCTAACAAACCTCACTAAGTATCCTAAATCATGGTAGGAGAACTCCTTATGAGAATCTAGTCATTGACATAAATAATAAGAATGAGAAGATCTCCCCATGATTCTAAAAGTATATAGTGTTGGCAAGAGACACTACATAGATAATTAGATGTGTTTGATGGAAATTGATGTTATAAATCTCATTTGTAGTTAATAATTTGTTCATACCAGAAGTGTGATTGAGCTTTGGTGAGGTCCAATGAGAATGAATAGGAAATCTGATAGTATGCAGTAATTTGGTTGGCATTTCACTTCTACTGAATATTTTGGGTTACAGATCTTTGGGGAGCTTTATAGAAGTGTTATTTAGCTTATTCAAGGTTTTTGGCCTTTGTTGATGATTCTTGAGTGAGTTGGATGGTCTAGTGTATAGTTTTTTGGGTAGAACAATGTTCATCAACACTCTCATGTGGATAATCGTTGTGTGAATTTTATGGATTGATTATGGTGGTTGTAAGATGATTAGCCGACATATTGGTAGTGTGTGTGGATAATTACTTTTGGTTCACATATGCATTGGAGTTCGAATTGAGCCAACTTGGTATAGACATTTCATTTGGGTGTTATGTGCTTTTGGTCCAACATGTAGATGACATAATTTGATATTGTTAATATATAAGAGTGATTGATATTGCCATTTTAAATGTCAATGGTTGTGTGGAGAGTATTTGTGAGTGATTATGTGTAGTTTCTCATGCACAAGTAAAATATTTGTGGTCCAGAATATAGAAGAACAATAGAACACAGTAGTGTACTCTGTGTTTAATCAAAAGTGTATTTTGGCTTTTGTAGATTCTATTTATCAGTTCATACATTCCAATTATCTTTTATAATGATTTTTTAAGGTAGTAAGTCTTCCAAGGTTGTGGCCCTTATTGTAATTTGTGCAATGAGCTCTAAGCAGTGTGCCTCAATGCATGTGCATTCCCCTTCTATATTATTTATATGCTTCTGTAGAGTATATTGATATTGTGGGTCTCATACCCACCATGGTTTTTCCCTTGACTGAGTTTCCAGGTAAAAATCCTGGTGTTATGGTGTTGTGGATATTTTCTTTATGTGTTTTCATCTCTTTTATTGATTTGTATTAGATCATTCAAGAATCAAATTAATAATGTTAAAGGTTGAAGAAAACTGATTCACCCCGCTCTCTCAGTGTTCATTGATTCCAACATATAGTAGAATGAAAATGACATCTAGTGAATCCAAAAACAAGGAAAAAAATATACATATTCACATGAACGTCAAAGCTTGCAAATTAGTGAAGGGTCTTGTAGACACCTAAAAATGTCTCATTAATAACATACTAATTATTTGTCTTATTAATTAAATAATTATTTGATTATTTAATTAAAATAATTAAATTCTTCTAAATTACACCCTAATCATTATTGTTTGCATTAATAATTATTCAATTTACATCCCTTCATCATTCATCATTTAACCTTTTCTGAAACATTAATTAAATGTCCTGCAAAAATCATGGTGGCTTCTCCATATATATTTCTTCTTCAATATCACCGTGCAAGAAAGCTCTATTCACATTCATCTGATACACTGACCAACTCATCTAAGATACAACAATAAAAAGTACAAGGTGAATGAAATCCATCTTGGCTACATGATCAAAGGTCAAGATAGTCAATACCCTCAACTTGAGAAAAGCCCTTAGCAACTAGATGAGTGTTATCCTTATCAATAAAACCATTAGCTACAAATTTTATTCGATTTAAACCCACTTGCATTGAACTAAATTTCTTCCCTTAAGAAGAGGAAGTAAATCCAAAGTATGAATCTTCATCAATGAATATTATTCTATCATAGCATTGTTTCATTCTGAGACACCTGAAGTATTTGAAAACTATTAAGGATCAATAGAAACTACATGAATCAAATGACTAATGCAGGTAAAGTATGGGCCAACATCCTCAAGAATTGTATGATCTTATAGAGGTTGATTGGATGTAGGTAGAGGAGAAGGAGAAGATGGAGTATAGTCAACAACTAGATATATATACCATCATGAAGAAAATAATTATCAATAACATCGTTATCAAGAGCATAATAATCATCATCCTTTAGAAGAAAAACATCCTCTAAAGGAGAACAAGAAAGAAGAGAGGAAGAAGCTTGTGATGGAGAATCTTTTGAAGTGAAAGAATCATAAAAGTAGGTCTCGAGTGCCAGGATCAAATAGATAATAACCCTTAACATCTGAGTCACAGTCGCCAAGAAATATGAAGTGATAGCTCTTCTTTTCTGTTGCCTTAGACCTACCTTATATAATGAATTTCCATGCATCACTATTAAATACTCTAAAAATGGACACCTTGGGCTTGACATAATACCAAGAATCATTGGGAGTAATATTCAATACTACCTGTGAGGCATACAATCCTAAATTTAGTTGTCACAATTGATGACCTATACCCAAAATGTTGAAGCAATGTACCTAGATTAAATCATATAATTAGCCAAATCTCTAAAGGTTTTATTCTTTAGCTTGGCCATACCATTTTGTTGAGTGTATGAAAATGTGTGGTAGTGACGAATAACTTGAGCATGGTTGAATTCCTATAATGTTTGAATGACATACTTTCACATGTTATATCTATGAATATTCTAAAGGGAATGTACTAACTTCCTTTCTACAAATGCAAGATTAGGAAATGTCGAATAAACTTATCCTTGTACTTCAAAAAGTACACCCATAGTTAGGCCCCAGAGACAACTGAGAGGAGGGGGGGTTGAATCAGTTGTCCAATAAATTCAAACCAAAATTAACTTAACCAAAACCTAATGCTTAAAGCCGGTAAACCAAACTTTATGTTGGTTGACAGTTTTAATAGTTAATTGCAGTAACGATAAAGATCAATGCATGAAACAAAAAGACAATAACATCCACAACACATAACATAGATATTTATACGTGGAAAACTTGTAGGGGGAAAAACCATGGTGGTAAGACTTACCCACAATCAAATGATACTACAATAGATAGTATGTGTGTACAATATGGAGTCTGCACATGCAGAAAGGCTAGCTACCTAGAGCTCACTGCTCAATCAAAACAATGGGAGTCACACTGACTACAATTGGATGGTTAAATCCAATGATAATGTACTGCTCAAAATAGCATCTTCATATGCTAGATTCAGTACTGGTTTAGCTCTGATATGCCTTCTTCAAATACCTTCCTTCAATCTTCAAATGATGTCTGCATGTATAACTCTGCTTATTTTCGCATATACCTTATTACAATCATTTTTCCATTCGCACACCAATCTCACAAATGAGATCTTACATTTATACCATAACCTAAGACCAATTGAATAGGTCGGCTCACTATAGATATTACAATAAAATCATTTACAAATAAGTCATTATGCGATGCATCATGTCAGCTCAATGTATTTACAATAATAATAAATCATCTTCATAATGTGTCATGCTAATCTAGAATAGATATACTTGCCGGTGCATAACCTGGACCTATTTATCAGTAACAACAAATATGAAAACCCGAATAAATCAATAACCAAATCGCTAAAACCAAGTGACCAAATAAAGTCTTCGACATAACCAAGTAGTCTCCAAGTCATTCCAAGTGTCAGTGAACAATATAACCTATCGGTGAACTAGATACCGGTGACTGTGCATAAATCACTGAACATGTCGGTGAACATAATCAGGAATCTCCAAGTGTTGATAAGTGTTGACAAGTGTTAACAAGTATTGACATCAATGACAAAACCAATGCAACACATCCAAAATACCAACAAGCTCCCCCTTTGGCATTGATGGCAATACAAGATGGAAAAACCATCAAAGTGCCAAAACAGAAATGCCAAAAACCAAAAACCAATCAATTTCCCAAAGAGATCATTAACCAGAAATCAAAATACATAATGTTTCTCCCCTAGGAGTAATCTCTACCAAAAGATAATGTGTTTTTCCATAATATTTCTCCCGCTTTGACATCAAATGCCAAAGCAATACAAAAGCAAATACAAATAGTTCATAGAACTTATTAATTAACCAATTTATCCAACTACTCCCCTTGAGAAGTAGCTCTCCTCATCAAAGCCAGAATAAATATTTCTCTGATAATTTTGTCAGTTGATGACAAACATCAACTGTCGAAGTCTCTACCAGTGAGGGTAAAAATCCAAGCTTCTCTTTGATATATTCAAAAGTCTCCTTAGGCAAAGGCTTAGTGAAAATATCTATAATCTACTCTTTAGTATTCACATAAACACATTTCACTTCTTTTGCTTCAACGTTCTCTTTTAGAAAATTGAGTTTGATAGAAACATGTTTAGTCTTAGAGTGAAATATGACATTCTTAGATATATCAATTGCTACCATATTATCACAGTAAATAGTTATAGGTTCCTTGCATTTTACCTTTATGTCCTTTGACTTTTGCTTGATCCATAATACCTGTGTACAATTAGTTGCTGCTGCAACATATTCTGATTATGTTGTTGATAGTGATGTACAACTTTGTTTCTTTCTCAACCATGAAATTAATCTGCTACCAAGAAAAAATGCTCCATTAGTGGTGCTTTTTCTATCATCTACATCTCCTGCCCAATTAGCATATGTGTATGCACATAAATCAAAGTTTTCATCTCTAGGATACCATAAGCCAAGATTTGTAGTGCCTTGCAGGTACCGAAAAATCCTTTTCACTGTTGATTCATGATTTTCTTTAGGATTACTCTAAAATCTTGAAACAATACATACTACATTCATAATATCAGGTCTTGTTTGTGTCAAATACAATAAACCTCCTATCATAGACTTGTATCTAGTTAGATTAACAGGTGTTGATTCAACCTTCAAAGATAATTTATTAGTTGTTGTCATAAGTGTCCTTACCAGTTTAGAGTTCTCCATGCCAAATTTCTTTAGTAATTCTTTCAAGTACTTAGATTGACATAAGAATATACCTTTATCAGTCTTTGAAATCTGCAATCCTAGAAAGAATTTTATCTCTCCAATCATAGACATTTCAAATTCTTGCTGCATTTTATTAGAAAAGTCTTTACACAATCCATCGTCACCTCCAAAGATTACATCATCAACAAAAACTTCAATAACCAAGATGTCATCATTAGTCACTTTGTAATACATATTGTTGTCAGCATTACCTTTAGTGTATCCAAGCTTCAAAAGATATTTGTCCAATCTAGCATACCAAGCTCTAGGAGCTTGCTTTAATCCATATAAAGCTTTCCTTAACCTGCAAACCATATCTTTGTCATCTGTTAAAGAAAATCCATCAGGTTGTTCAATATAAAATTCTTCTTCAAGATCTCCATTCAAAAATGCACATTTAACATCCATTTGATAAACTTTATAGTTCTTGTGAGCTGCAAAAGCCAATAATAGTCTGACTGCCTCAATTCTAGCTACCAGTGCAAAGGTTTCATTGTAATCAATTCCTTCTTTCTGTGAATATCCCTTACACACTAATCTTGCTTTGTTTATGATTGCCTTGCCATCTTCATTAAGTTTATTTCTGAAAACCCATTTAGTTCCAATTACATTTTTGTCTTTAGGTCAGGGAACTAATGACCAAGTGTTATTGGTTTCAATTTGTTCCAATTCATCTTCACATGCCTCATTAATTGATCCAAGTTCAATTTGAGAAGTAAGACATACCTCTTCATTTGCCAATCTTCCTCCAATCATAACTCCTTGATATTTATTTTCAATTATCTGACTTTCAGAGTGATTCAATCTTACATACTTGGGTGTTTTTACTTGTTGTTGTTCTTTAGTGACTATTGAATCCTCAAATGATGCTGGTGTAACTGGATCAACATTCTATACCAGTCTACTCATAGTAGGTTCATTTGTGATTATCTCTATTGCCAGTTCAGAGTTCATTGACCTTGAATTACCTCTAAACTGTTCATCAATCTTCACATTTGCACTTTCAATAATTTTATGCAATATTTTGTTAAAACATCTATATGCCTTGCTCTTAGATGAATAACCAAGAAATATTCCTTCAGCACTTCTAGGATCAAATTTTCCAATATACTCATTCTCTTCTAATATAGAATTTACTTCCAAATATTCTGAAATATTTAAGAGTAGGAGTATTACGAAACCATAGTTCATGAGGGGTCTTACCGGTTTCACCTTTGATGTGAACTCTGTTGAATGTATAAACTGTTGTATTCACAGCTTCTCTCCAATACATATGAAGTAGATTTTCTTTTGATATCATGCTTCTAGCTGCATCCAAAATAGTTCAATTTTTTCTTCCCACAACTCCATTCTACTGGGGTGTCTAGGGTGTTGATAACTGTCTTCTTATCCCATTCAATTCACATAATGTATTAAATTCCTTAGATGTGAATTCACCTCCTTGATCTGATCTCAAACATTTGATTTTCTTGCCAGTTTCATTCTCTACCATTACCTTGAATAGTTTGAATTTCCCAAATGCTTCAAATTTCTCCCTGATTAAAGTAACCCAACACATTCTAGAATAGTCATCAATAATTAGCATAAAATATCTCTCCTTGTATACTTCTAGTTATTGTTGGACCACATAAATTAGTATGAATTAAATCAAGAGCATTATTGGATTTATCTCATATACTCTTAAGAGATGCTCTAACTTCCTTTCCAAATTGACATTCCTTACATACTGGATTGTGAGGTTTAACAATCTTAGGTAAATCTCTTACTGCCTTAGTTGTACTGATTTTCACAATGCAATCAAAGTTTACATGACAAATTCTCTTATGCCATAACCAACTTTCATCAATATGAGCAATCAAACATGATTTCTCGTTGTTATTCAAATGAAAGATATTACCTCTAGTCTGATTACTGGTTGCAATTTCCAACCCAGTTCTATTAAAAATTTTGCATTTACCATTCTTGAATTGTAACTGAAATCCTTTTTCAACTAGTTGACCAACACTCAAAACATTATGCTTAAAACCTTCAACATAGTAAACATTATCAGTATTATGCTTACCATCAAAAGATATAGTTCCTTTTCCTTTGATCGAACAAGCTTTATCATCTCCAAATCTCACTAGACCTCCATTGTATTCCTGAAAGGTTAAGAATTTACTCTTATCACCAGTCATATGATGTGAACATCCTGAATCAATGATCCATTCATCCTTATCTTCAAATTTAGGTGTCAGGGCCTGCTCTACCGATTGAACAGTAGGTGTCAGTTGATCTTCTGTTATAGCAACAAAAGCCCATCCATTGTCTATCGGCTCCTCAATAGAATCACTAATAACTCCTTCATCAACATAATAACAAGATTTGTCTCTATTCTTCTTGAATTTCTATCTCTGATAATCAGGGTTAGGCTTATATGTTCTTTTATCTTCTTCTTTCAATCTTGCATGTCTATCAGGACACCTAGAAGCCATATGACCAATTTTATTGCAGTTAAAACATTTAAATGGTGCTTTATCTTCATACTTACTTCCATCTAGACCTTTAGGAATTTTTCTTGCAAATAGTGCTTCAAGCTATTGTAGTTCTTCATTCTCCTTCCCAATTTCTTCAAGTTCTCTTGCATAAAAGGCTTTCCAATCAGATTTCTCAGATGATGATGATGATGCTATAGTTTATGATGCTTTGAAAGCTAAATCTTTCTTTATAGTAGCAACAGGACCAAATTCCTCAAGTTGAAAAGCTGAAAGTTTCCCAACCAAAGTGTCTCTAGATACTAATGCATTATGCATTGTTCTCAATTCATTTACAACAGTAACTTTCATTTTGTATACCGGTGGCAAAGCTCTTAAAAATTTAGAAACAATTTCATCTTTACTTAAGGTTCCTCCACAACATTGTATATCCAAAAGAATTTCATTTACTCTTTCCATAAAGGCAGAAATCCTTTCATCTCCTTCCATTTTTAGATTTTCATACCTGACTCAGAAGCATTCAAGTTTTGCAATTTTGACTATGGAATCTCCTTCATTCAATGTTTCCAATTTGTCCCAAATAGCTTTAGTAGTAGATCTATCTAATAATCCCATGATTTATTGATCTGACAATGTGCTCAAAAGTGCTTCTCTTGCTTTGCAATCATTTTCCTCATCTTTAGCTAATTTTGGTGGATTAGGTTGACCTTGAGTAGGAGCAGTATAAACATTCTTTGTAACATCACATATGTCCTTTCCAATGTAATTCAAATGTGTCTCCATCCTGATCTTCCATATGCCATAGTTGGTTCCATCAACTTTCAGACTATCCTTGCTGAAATAGTTAGAAGACATTGGATCTCCTCAAGTTGTTAAACTTTTGCAAAAAGAGGACTAGGCTTTGATACCAATTGTTAGGTCCCAGAGACAACTGAGAGGGTGGGGCATGAATTAGTTGTCCAATAAATTCAAACCAAAATTAACTTAACCAAAACCTAATGCTTAAATCAGGTAAACCAAACTTTATGTCGGTTGACAGTTTTAATAGTTAATTGCAGTACTGATAAAGATTAATGCATGAAACAAAAAGATAATAACATCCACAACACATAACACAAATGTTTGTACGTGGAAACCCTTTAAGGGGAAAAAGCATAGTGCGAAGCCTTACCCACAATCAAATGATACTACTGTAGATAGTATGTGTGTACAATATGGAGTTTGCACATGCAGAAAGGCCAACTGCCTAGAGCTCACAGCTCAATCACAAAAATGGGAGTCACACTGACTATAATTGGATGGTTAAATCCAATGATAATGTAGTGCTGAAAATAGCATCTTCATATGCTCGATTCAATACTAGTTTAGTTCTGATATGCCTTCTTCAAATACCTTCCTTCAATCTTCAAATGATGTCTGTGTGTATAGCTCTTCTTATTTTTACATATACCTTATTACAATCCTTTTTCCATTCGCATATCAATCTCACAAATGAGATCTTACATTTATACCATAACCTAAGACCAATTGAATAGGTCAGCTCACTATAGATATTACAATAAAATCATCTACAAATAAATCATTATGTGATGCATCATGTCGGCTCAATGTATTTACATTAATAATAAATCATCTTCATAACATGTCATGCTGATCTGGAATAGATATGCTTGCCGGTGTATAACCCGAACCTATTTGCCGGTAACAACAAATATGCAAACCCAAATAAATCAATAACCAAATCAACAAAACCAAGTGATCAAATAATGTCTTCGACATAACCAAGTAGTCTCCAAGTCATTCCAAGTGCCAGTGATCAATATAACCTACTGGTGAACCAGATACCGGTGACTATGCATAAATCATTGAACATGTTGGTGAACATAATCAGGAATCTCCAAGTTCTTATAAGTGTTGACAAGTGTTAACAAGTGTTGACGTCAATGAAAAAACCAATGCAACACATCCAAAATACCAACAATGTGCACCTAAAAAATTCATCAATAAAAGTGACCACAAACTCTAATCCTAAAAATGCAGGAATGGGGAATGACATGAGGTCACTATGTACCAACTAAAGTGGTATTGAAGCACCTGTGGTCATACCCTTATGAAATGGATCCTTGTGGTGTTTTCAAAGAACACAACTTGGATAAAATCCATTTGAACAACACATGTGAGGTAGCCTAATCACCATATTATGTGTGCTCGATTGTTGAAGACATCTATGATTTAGGTGCCCAGACTATCCATATCAAAGATTGCTTGTATAATCTGAATGAGAAATAAGGGATGATCCTAATGAAGACTCAAATCCATCAAAACTATATAAAAAAGTTCCATGATCAACTGTGCCCATAGCAATGACCTTCTTAGGATCTTGCATCTCTTATATAGTCACATTAGTAGGAGAGAACTAAACAAGCCTTCCATTACCATGATTGCAAAATAGATAGATGAAAACTAGATTCTCTAAAATATCAGAAATAAGAAAAACATCATCAATGTAATGGTCTTCCTACATTAAAACTGATTCTATCCCCATAACTAGAATCTGGGAAGTGTTCCCAACAACAATATATAAGTAGTACTATCAAAAAGAGAATCAATTAGATCCACTATATGAGTCATGTGAATCAAGAATCCAACTAGAACTAGTAGAGGACAAATATGTAGCTAAGAGGGATTACCCTTCTCCTAGGGAAGAAGAATTAGACATGGAAGTTTCCTCACAACTTCCTCCAATGATGCTAGCTATGGAAAATAATGTGCACCCTTATGTCTCAAATTTTTACAAAAGCATAAATTCTCCAAATCTCACTAGACCTCCATTGTATTCCTGAAAGGTTAAGAATTTACTCTTATCACCAGTCATATGATGTGAACATCCTGAATCAATCATCCATTCATCCTTATCTTCAAATTTAGGTGTCAGGGCCTGCTCTACCGATTGAATAGTAGGTGTTAGTTGATCTTCTGTTAGAGCAACAAAAGCCCATCCATTGTCTATCAGTTCCTCAATAGAATCATCAGTAACTCCTTCATTAGCATAATAAATAGATTTGTCTCTATTCTTCTTGAATTTCTATCTCTGATAATTAGGGTTAGGCTTATATGCTCCATTATCTTCTTCTTTCAATCTTGCATATGTCTATGAGGACACCTAGAAGCCATATGACCAATTTTATTGTAGTTAAAACATTTAACTGGTGCTTTATCTTCATACTTACTTCCAACTAGACCTTTAGGAATTTTTCTTGCAAATAGTGCTTCAAGCTATTCCAGTTCTTCATTCTCCTTCCCGATTTCTTCAAGTTCTCTTGCATAAAAGGCTTTCCAACTAGATTTCTCAGATGATGATGATGATGCTATAGTTTATGATGCTTTGAAAGCTAAATCTTTCTTTATGGTAGCAACAGGACCAAATTCCTCAAGTTGAAAAGCTAAAAGTTTTCCAACCAAAGTGTCTCTAGATACTGATGCATTATGCATTGTTCTCAATTCATTTATAGTAGTAAATTTCATTTTGTATACCGGTGGCAAAGCTCTTAAAAATTTAGAAACAATTTCATCTTCACTTAAGGTTCCTCCACAACATTGTATACCTGAAACAATTTTATTCACTCTTTCCATAAAGACAGAAATCCTTTCATCTTCTTCCATTTTCAGATTTTCATACCTGACTCGGAAGCATTCAAGTTTTTCAATTTTGACTATGGAATCTCCTTCATTCAATGTTTCCAATTTGTCCCAAATAGCTTTAGTAGTAGATCTATCTAATAATCCCATGATTTATTGATTTGACAATGTGCTCAAAAGTGCTTCTCTTGCTTTGCAATCATTTTCCTCATCTTTAGCTAATTTTGGTGGATTAGGTTGACCTTGATTAGGAGCAGTATAAACATTCTTTGTAACATCACATATGTCCTTTCCAATGTAATTCAAATGTGTCTCCATCCTGATCTTCCATATGCCATAGCTGGTTCCATCAACTTTCAGACTATCCTTGCTGAAATAGTTAGAAGACATTGGATCTCCTCAAGTTGTTAAGCTTTTGCAAAAAGAGGACTAGGCTTTGACACCAATTGTTAAGTCGCAGAGACAACTGAGAGGGTGGGGCATGAATTAGTTGTCCAATAAATTCAAACCAAAATTAACTTAACCAAAGCCTAATGCTTAAATCAGGTAAACCAAACTTTATGTCGGTTGACAGTTTTAACAGTTAATTGCAGTACCGGTAAAGATTAATGCATGAAACAAAAAGACAATAACATCCACAACACATAACACAAATGTTTGTACGTGGAAACCCTATAAGGGGAAAAACCATAGTGCGAAGCCTTACCCACAATCAAATGATACTACTGTAGATAGTATGTGTGTACAATATGGAGTTTGGACATGCAGAAAGGCCAACTGCCTAGAGCTCACTGCTCAATCACAAAAAATGGGAGTCAAACTAACTATAATTGGATGGTTAAATCCAATGATAATGTACTACTCAAAATAGCATCTTCTTATGCTCGATTCAATACTAGTTTAGCTCTGATATGCCTTCTTCAAATACCTTCCTTCAATCTTCAAATGATGTCTATGTGTATAGCTCTTCTTATTTTTGCATATACCTTATTACAATCCTTTTTCCAATCACATATCAATCTCACAAACGAGATCTTACATTTATACCATAACCTAAGACCAATTGAATAGGTCGGCTCACTATAGATATTACAATAAAATCATCTACAAATAAATCATTATGCGATGCATCATGTCGGCTCAATGTATTTACAATAATAATAAATCATCTTCATAACGTGGCATGCTGATTTGGAATAGATATGCTTGTCGGTGCATAACCCAAACCTATTTGCCGGTAACAACAAATATGCAAACCTGAATAAATCAATAACCAAATCAACAAAACAAAATGATCAAATAATGTCTTCGACATAACCAAGTAGTCTCCAAGTCATTCCAAGTGCTAGTGATCAATATAACCTACTGGTGAGCCAGATACTGGTGACTGCATAAATCCCTGAACATGTCGGTGAACATAATTAGGAATCTCCAAGTGCTTATAAGTTTTGACATCAATGACAAAACCAATGCAACACATCCAAAATACCAACAATGTGCACCTAAAAAATTCATGAATAAAAGTGACGACAAACTCTAATCCTAAAAATGCAGGAATGGGGAATGACATGAGGTCACTATGTACCAACTCAAGTGGTATTGAAGCACCTGTGGTCATACCCTTATGAAATGGATCCTTGTGGTGTTTTCAAAGAACACAACTTGAATAAAATCCATTTGAACAATATAGGTGAGGTAGCCTAATCACCAGATTATGTGTGCTTGATTGTTGAAGACATCTATGATTTAGGTGCCCAGACTATCCATGTCAAAGATTGCTTGTATAATCTGCATGAGAAATAAGGGATGATCCTAATGAAGACTCAAATCCATCAAAACTATATAAAAAAGTTCCATGATCAACTGTGCCTATAGCAATGACCTTCTTAGGATCTTGCATCTCCTATATAGTCACATTAGTAGGAGAGAACTAAACAAGCCTTCCATTACCATGATTGCAAAATAGATAGATGAAAACTAGATTCTCTAAAATATCATAAACAAGAAAAACATCATCAATGCAATGGTCTTCTTACATTAAAACTGAGTCTATCCCCATAACTAGAATCTTAGAAGTGTTCCCAACAACAATATATAAGTAGGACTATCAAAAAGAGAATCAATTAGATCCACTATATGAGTCATGTGAATCAAGAATCCAACTAGAACTAGTAGAGGACAAATATGTAGCTAAGAGGGATTACCCTTCTCCTAGGGAAGAAGAATTAGACATGGAAGTTGCCTCACAACTTCGTCCAATGATGCTAGCTATGGAAAATAATGTGCATCCTTATGTCTCGAATTTTCACAAAAGCATAAATTCTCCTTCTTCTTCTGGGACTTAAAAGATTACTTTCCTAAGTTAGGAGCAGGAGGAAGATTAGCCTTTTGATCATTCTTCATCTTAGGCTTTGAGGGAGGCTGACCACCTAAAGACAAGCATGTCTTGGGATTCTTCTTATTCTTACCCCTGTCCTTGGAATAGTAAGCCATCAAAGCAAGACTCTTAGTAAGAGCATCCATCTGAATCAACTTGGCTTTGTCCGTAGTCAATCGATCACAAAAATCCTTAAAAAATAGGCATCTTATGATCTTCCCCCTAGCATCCGTAGTAGAATAGAATATAGAGGAAAAACATTGAAAAGAACCTCTAAGCTTAGATAGGATCAAGAAAATACCCTCATCCTCTTTGGCATGACCATATCCTTTCAACTATGACAAAATCAACTTGTACTATGCAAGGAAATCTTTAACAATGAGAAATTCATTTGGAGAGAAAGAGAGAGAGAGAGAGAGAGAGAGAGAGAGAGAGAGAGAGAGAGAGAGAGAGAGAGCCTCAAGCCACAAAATCCTAAAATAATGGACATTACCATACAAATATATAACATTATCTTTTATCTTTTTAGGTGTTTCAACCCAACAATATGAGAAGAAAAATTATTTGACAAATGAAGACCTATGAGTCCTTTCATCTGATCCAATTTGTCTCTATAAATAAAGTACTCAAATTGATTGGTTAATTCACGTTGGTTCACATCTAATAACTATCAAATACCCTGAGATTACAACAATTGTGACATTTCTAGCTTCAATGTGTAATAATTGTATAGAGTGAGAAATTCAGTTGTAATGTCCAATATGATATATAAGGGCACAAAATAGACAAAGATGCAATAGACACCCCCATAAAATATATACAAACTAAATGTACAATTCCCAAATGACAAATTTGCCAAGAAAAACACTAAAAGTAAACTTGAAACTTCAAGCTAGTAAAACTATCATATAAAGAAAAAAAAAATAGAAGAAAATACCTCATGCACAGTGGAGTTTGTCGAAGCAACTTTCGAACAATATCTGGTTTTCCGAAAACAATGGCAGTGACCATGCGGCACTAAAGGTCCTAATACTTTTTCTCACCCATGATCTTTCCACACAAACAAAAAACCCTAATGTCGAGTACATGATTGAATATTTCATACAAAAAACCCTAATGTTGAGGATCAATCATGTAATTAATTATATTCTTTCATATTATTAGTGATGAATATTTGCTAATAAATAAATTTATATGATTGTTTTGTATTAACTTATTACATCTAAGGTATTCATGGTCTACAATTGATAGGCATTTTTAGTCATGCAAGAGAATGGAAGCTATCTTAATTATCTATGCCTATAAACTGCATTAATTGCATTGGTCAATGTGTAATAATACAATTCTCCTCTAGCATAGCCACGATAGGAAAATAGTTGCTCCTTATGAGGAGTCATATGATATGAGAAACATGAGTTAACTAAATATATATCTCTATCATTTTCTGCTATTTCTATGTATCTCTCCATCTCTCTCTATTCCTTTGCTTTTACATCTCTATTTTTATTTTTATATTCCTTTCTATCTTTCTCCCCTATTTCTATATATTTACCTCTCCCTACATCTCTCTCCATATTGCTCCATCTTTCTATACCTCTCTAATTATCATCTTTCTACTTTCATCTCTTAACTCTCTCCTTACCCCTCTATCTCTCTCTTTCTCCCTATTAATGTCATATATTGCACAAATGTATCCAAAATGTAGACCATTTTTTTTTCTAATTAACCTTCCACACTTATTCAACTTACCCATTGAACACCAAGATGCAATTGCTAGTTACAGTTAATTACACTTTCAGAAAATTTAGTATCATTAGAAATTGGTAGAGAAAAGATTATAACGATGCTGTAATAATATATCTTACCTTGCAATTTCTTGGAAGAAGAGAGTAAAGGTTCTTGAAATGCTCGTTCAATTTTACTCTCTATAACGCTCTGCAAATAAGTGGTTATTCTTCTCTTTGGCATTTAACTCCTGAGCAGAACCCACAAGGCGTGATCTCTGGATCTCTAACTTTTTATCTTCATTGATTTTTTTCAGAAATCTGAAACATCTTTTATGCAGAGTATCAGAAGATACCAAAGAATCTGCAACGGTGTTTGACTGAGCATTTATGTAGGCGGTGAAGGCAGCATAATGAGGTGCCCCCATCTTATTTTCTAAGGAATTCCCAAACTGTTGATCAAATCTGTCCATCATAACATCGTCCATTAAAATGATTTCAGGAGCATCATTACCTAAAGCACTTTCGCTAGTCTCTAAAAGAGATCCAATGGTGCTGTACGCACCAGTGTTCAGACTAAAATCGCACATTTCCATGGCGTAGTGTTTGAGGCTACATTGGTATTCGATCTTTTGCTTGTAACAGAGTAGTCTATATATGACGATAATTCGAATTAATGTTTCATAATAATTTATGTAACCATTTACGTAACAAATAATGCATTTATCAAGATTTGATTCTGGTGGGATCATTTGGAGCCATTCAACTTCACCAATAGACCAAGAACCCATTGATAACAACTCCCTATTTTGATTTCTATTGTATAAATTGATAAATTGTCCAACTTTCTAAAGTTAACAGAATCTTATTAGATACATCTTGCAAAATGTTAGATTCTCTAAAAGAAATTTTACATGTCAAAGTGTTTTTAAATGTTGCTTTTTTACGATAATTTAATTTTTCAAAAGTTATATTCAAGATACTTGTCTATATTCATTAATCTTAATTTTTAGATTAGATCTTTCAAAACACTGAATGGTGTTAAGAATGTAAAGTTCAATAGTCATCTCACCATTTCTTTTCTTCCTATCTATTTATTAGCAGGCTCTCCATATTTGAAGAGATAAACATTTGTATAAAATAATGAGTGAAGGCTATATTTTTGAGTGCAGCAAAAAGATATTGTGCTGCTTTCCTTCCTTTTTTCTATCTTAATTTAAATTAATATTTTTATTTATTTAATTTATGTGACCCCTCTCTCTATTAATTAAATAACTTCTTTAATTTATTTGGTTAATTTATTTAGTTTTTTTTCTCTCATTTATCTTAACCACTGTCTTTATTTTATTATTTCCTCTACCTACCCTTCAATCCTAGCCAACCATTTCTCTTTTCACCTCTTAATGCCGGTCCTTCATTTTCAAGATGATCTCTATATAATAGGCTTTTTCATCTCATTTTACATATAGCAACCTTGGAGCATACTTACATTTTGCCAAATTGACTTTAGCCTACACTATCATTACAATCAAGCTACATCATCACAACCAATATCTATTCCCATTTGAGCTCTTATGGAAGCATAAAATCGAAGAGCAAAGTATCAAATGAAAGATCAATGGAGATAGGAGAATAATGAAGATCAAACCCATTGAATGTGTGAATGGTGTCATTTGATTTATTTCATGAGTTTTCATATTTTATGGTTCTTCATTGATGTTGTGTTGAATTTCATTGTAGATGTAGGGTTTTTCTAGTTGAATCTTATTAGGATTTACAATATCGAAGAGTTCAAATTTAACATATATAGTTGTCATTTAATCTACTCTTTAAAGTCAACAATTGGCATTAGAACCTAGGAGAAGCTATAGAAATAAATTATGGGGAAATTGAAAAAAAATGAAAGTCTAAGATAAATGTTGTTGCATCCAAGAGCTTAACATGCAAACTAAACCTCCACAAGAGTAATGAGTTTTACCATTCAATGAATTACATTGATGAGAAATTAGATATAGAAATGCATAAAGAATGCTTTATATAAAGCATGGATGAATGTAGGAGCAATGACTAACTTTCATCTAACAAACACATAAGCGGTGACCGAGAAATAGAAAAATTGAATGTTTTGACCTAATTTTTCTTAAGTAAATATGCATGACATAAATTTATACACCAATACCCCCACTTAAGTGCAACTTAGGGAGAAATATGCAAAAGATGAAAGCAGCAAATGAAAAATGCAATATGCAATATGAGATGCATTATGGGTCCTCATAACAATGCCATAGTAGGTACCCACGTACAAATCCAATGCAAGGAAATGCACTCTCTCACAATTGGAGAAAAGGACAAAAGAACTATGGGAGAAAACTCCTCTCCAAAAGAGAAAATGTGAAAGGAAAGAGGACTCCTCAAGAGCCCCCAAGGACAAATTATTTCACCCCTAAGAATGATCACGCTGAAGATAGAGAGGTAATGCCAAAGGCCTAGTGAAGATGTTCACAACCTACTACTTTGTAGGTAAATACTCTAAAGCAAGAATACCATCCTAAATGAGTTGTGAAATGAACAACATGTGGATCTCAATACGCTTAGTGGGTTGATGATCCATTTGGTTGCGAATAATATGTATGCCACTCTAATTATCACAACAAAGTGTAGTGGGATAGTCAACTAGAAAGCCCAACTTAGTCATCAATTATCGAAGCCAAAGAATTTTTTGAATAGCCAAGATAACTCTGATACTGAACATATGTTTATGATAATGTCGTAAGAGTTTGGTTCTTGCAAGACCAAGCAACTAGACCAGAATGAAGGCAAAAGATAAAACAATAATTAGACTTTTGATCATTAAAATCCCTAGCCCAATATGTTTCAGTGAAGCCCACAATCTTAATAGCCCCTAATGTGTAGTGAAAATCAATTTATGTACTGACCTAAATGTATCAAAAGATACACTTAGATGTCTTCCAATGACTCTCATGAGGATCTTGAGATAAATGAGAGACAAGACAAACTACAAAGTACAAGAGGATACCAACCAATTACTAATACAAGGTAGCATCAACTAATGGAGTAGTATAACTAGTAGACAAGGCAACATGTTTAATTGAGAGGAGTAGGGGTTGCCTTGTGATCAACCATTCCAAATCTTTGAAGAAAAACAATAGCATACTTTTTCTAAAAGATATTAATACCTAAAAACAATTGATGAATCTAAAGATCGAGGATGTAACATAATAAACTAAGATTTTCCATATCAAAACACTCCATCAAAACTCACTAAGTATCCCGAATCATGGTAGGAGAACTCCCTATGAGAATAAAGTCATAGACATAAAGAATAAGAATGATAACATCTCCCCATGCTTCTAAAAGTATACAATAGGATCAAAATGAAATCTAGTGAATCCAAAAGTAAGCAAAAAAAAATACATATTCACATACCAAACTCTAGGAGATTGTTTGAGAGCATTCGATGAAGATCAAAGCTTGCAAAATAGTGAAGGGTCTTACACAAATCTTGGTGGCTTCTCCATAGATATCTCTTCTTGAATATCAACATGCAAGAAATCTCTATTCACATCCATCTGATACACTTCCCAACTCTAAGATGCAACAATAGAAAGTACAAGATGAATGAAAGCCATCTTGGCTACATGAGAATAGTTCTCAAGATATTCAATAGCCTAAACCTGAGAAAAGTACTTAGGAACTATATGAGTGTTATACTTATCAATAGAACCATTAGCTACAAATTTTGTTTGATAAACCCATTTTCATTGAACTAAATTTATTCTCTTAGGAAGAGTAACTAAATCCAAAGTGTGATTCTTCATCACAGAATACTCTTCTATCATAGAATTGTCTCATATTGAAACACCTGAAGTATTTGAAAACTATTGAGGATTAATAGAATCTACATGACTCAAAATACTAATACCTTAAGTATGAGCATTAGTGTAGTATGTGGCAATGGGATCACCTGCAAGAGGACCAACATCCTCAAAAAGTGTACGAGCTAATACAAAGTTATTGGATGTAAGTGGAGGAGAAGGAGAATATGGAGTATTGTCAACAACTAGATATATACCATCATCAGGAAAATCGTTATCAAGAATATTAGTATCAAGAGCATCATCATCATCTTCTTCTAGAAGCAAAACATCCTCTGAAGAAGAACTAGAATGAAGAGAGGAAGAAGCTTATGATGGAGAATCCTTTGAAGTGAAAGACTCATCAAAGTGAACATAACAATGAAAAGGTACCTCTCAAGTGTTAGGATCAAATAGCTAATAACCATTAACATCATCACAATAGACAAGAAAGATGAACTACTAGGTCTTCTTCTCTATTGCCTTGCACCTACCATCTAGAATGAATTTCCATACATCACTATCAAATACTCTAAAAAAGGACACCTTGTGCTTGACAAAAGACCAAGCCTCATTGGGATTAATATTCCATTCTATCTTGTAAGGAATATAATCCTAAATTTAGTTGGTAGAATTGATGGCCTCTATCCAAAATGTTGGAGCAATGGAACTCGATTGTATCATACAATTAGCCAACTCTTGTAAGGTTTTATTATTCAGCCTGACCATACCATTTCCTTGAGTGTATGAAAATGTGTGGTGGTAAATAATACCTCGAGAATGAAAAAATTCTTAGACTGTCCGATTGACATACTTTCACCCATTATATGTGTGAATATTCTAAAGGGAATGTACCCACTTTTTTTCTACAAATGCAAGAAAGGCTAGGAAATTTTGAATAACCTCATCCTTGTACTTCAAAAAGTACACCCATGTGCACCTAAAAAATTCATCAATAAAAGTGATCACATACTTTTCTACTAAAAATGAAGGAATGGGGAATGACATGAGGTCACTATGTACCAACTCAAGTGGTACTGAAGCACATGTGGTCATACCCTTATGAAATGGATTCTTATGATGTTTTCAAAGAACACAACTTGGACAAAATCTGTTTGAACAATAGAGGTGAGGTAGACCAATCACCAAATTATGTGTGCGCATTTGTTGAAGACATCTATAATTCAAGTGCCCAAACTATTAATCTAAAAGATTGCTTGTAGAATTCGCATGAGAAATAAGGGATGATCCTAATGAAGACTTAAATCCATTAAAACTATGTAAACAAGTTCCATAATCAACTGTGCCTATGGCAATGGCCATCTTAGGATGTTGCATCTATTGAATAGTCACAACAATAGGAGAGAACTCAACAAGCATTACATTACCATGATTGCAAATCTGATATTTGAAAACTAGATTATGTACAATATCAAGAACAAGAAAAGCATCATCAATGCTACCTTCCTACATTAAAACTGATTCTATCTCCAAAACAAGAATCTTAGAAGTGTTCCCAACAACAATATGCAAAGTAGGACTCTCAAAAATAGAATCAAGTTAGATCCACTATATGAGTCATGTGAATCAAAAATCCAACTAGAACTAGTAGAGGACAAATATGTAGCGAAGAGGGATTACCCTTTTCCTAGGGAAGAAGACTTAGACATGGCAAGATTGTGATTCCTCACAGTGTCCTCCAATGCTCCTAGCCATGTAAAATAATGTGCATCCTTATGCCTTGAATTTTCATAAAAGGAAAAAGTATCATTTTTCTTCTTGGACTTAAAAGATTACTTTCCTGAGTCAGAAGGAGGAGAACGAGGATTAGCATTTTGATCATTCTTCACCTTAGGCTTTGAGGGAGGCTCAACACCTAAAGACCAACATGTCTTGGGCTTCTACTTACTCTTACCCTTTCCCTTGGAATATTAAGCCATCAAAGAATGACTCTTAGGAAGAGCATCCATCTGAATCAACTTGGCCTTCTCCCTAGTCAACCGATCACAAAACTCCTCAAAACTAGGCATCTTATGATCTTCCCCCACAACATCTATAGTAGAATAGAAGATACAGGAAAACCTTTGAAAAGAACCATTAAGCTTAGATAGGATCAAGAAAATACACTCATCTTCTTTTGCAAGACTATATCCTTTCAACTATGACAAAATCGACCTGGATTATGCAAGGAAATTTTGAATAGCAAGAAATACATTTGGAGAGAGAGAGAGACAAAGAAGTGAGATCAGCTTCAAGCTGCAAGATCCTAAACTAATTGACCTTACCATACAAATATATAAGAATATCATTTACCTCTTTAACTGTTTTAACTCAAGAATATGGAACAACAAATTATTTGACAAATGAAGGCCTATGAGTCCTTTCACCTCATCCATTTTGTCTCTATAAATAAACTACTCAAATTCGTTAGTGAATTTAGGTTTGTTGACATCTAATAATTGCGAAAGACCTTGAAAAAAAAAAAAAACTGTGACATTTCTAGCTTCAATGTGTAATAATTGTGTGGAGTGAAACTCAATCGTAATGTCCAACATGATATATAAAGGCACACAACAGACAAATATGCAATAGACACCCATGTAGAATAGATACAAACTAAATTTACAACTCCCCAATGACAAGTTTACCAAGAAAAACCTAAGAAAAACCTAAGAAACAACTTGTAACTTCAAACTAGTAAAACTATCATATAAAGAAAAAAAATTAGAAAATACCTCGTACATAGTGAAGTTTGTCAAAGCAGCTTTCGAACAATACTTGTTCCCGAAAACAATGGCAACAACCATCTGGGACTAAAAGTCATGATACTTTTGCTCACCCCTGCAATCACCAGGCCCACCCATGATTTTTCCACACAAATAGAAAACACTAATGTCGAGTAAATGATTCAATATTTCATCCAAACATTACATACTGCACCAAAGATAATAAAATCAGCCAGTCAGAGTGAGAGGAAAAGGGAGAGACGCTGCACAGATATATTTGCCGAGACTTATAAAGTATATTCAATAGGCATCATCCAATTAACAAAGGCAAGGGATATTATTGCAAAAGTGTGTAGACCAAAATAAATTGCTCAAATGAAATTTCAATACTGAAAGGTGATAAGTCTTCCCCAAAAAAATCCAACAATGAACAGTAAACAACCAGCCAATGAAAAGAGATACTTTCTGAGAAGAACTGGGCCCCAAACACTATTTTGGTGCCAAACGACAAAATAATATACTAACATCGGCCCAATGTTGAGCAAATTGTGCCAAGAAGAGATTGTGGCTAGGGCAAATAGAAGTTGATCTCTGTCGTGTGTGTTGAATTTTTAAAAACAACAGAGAACAAACAAAAGAAATACAACAAAAAGAGAAATTGAAGAATACAGAGAAACAGAAAGCAAGGAGAAACATATTTTAACGTGGTTAACCAAAATGGCTACATCTACATTGAGCAGGGGATGCTCTCTGTATTCATCATAGTCAAATTACATATAGAATTCTTAGCTAGTATATAGCTTAAAGCTAATTACATCTCCTTTCAGAAAGATTCTGAATTTGTAAGTCATGCATTGACATGCACGGGAGGAGTCTACAGTTTGCCAAACATAGGCAGCATAATAACCATAGACGCTAGACTTGGCTTCACACATAGCCAGTCAATAATATCCCACTTGAAGACAAGTCATACTGGAAAGAAGAATGCTCAAAGATATCCCCTGCAGTAGCCTAAGGTCACTTCTTCAAAATACCGAGAGAAGCTCTACAGAATTTGAACTTCTCTCGAGGTACAACCTTTGTCAAAGTATCTTCCGGATTCAATTTAGTGTCAATTTTGTGTAGCCGCAACTTGCCTTCATCAAGAACATGGTGAATGAAGTGATACCTCAGTTGTATATGCTTGGTGCGACTATGAAAAGCAGAATTTTTGGCTGGATGAATAGCACTATTACTGTCACAAAACAAAGGAAAACCAGATTGCTTACACCATAGTTTGCTCAATAGTCGTTGTAACCAGATGATTTCCTTGGATCCTTCAATTAGAGCAATGTATTCAGCCTCAGTTGAAGAGAGAGCAATGACTTGTTGCAAGTGAGATACCCAATTGATCGCTATCCCGGCAAAAGGAAAAACATAACCAGCAGTAGACCTCCTCTTATCCAAATTTCCAGCCATGTCTGAATCAACATAACCACAAAGTTGTGTGTGCTTTCCTCCAAAACATAAAACATAATCAGCAGTCCCTTTCAAGTAACAAAGAATCCACTGAATGACATTCCAATGTGTCTTACCCGGATTACTCATAAATCTGCTCACAACTCTTGCTGCATAAGCAATATCTGGTCTTGTACAAATCATAGCATGAGGCTTCCAACCGCGGAAGAATATGGAATGTGTTTCATGGATGCTTGCTCCTTTGGAGTTTTCGGACACATGGCTGATGATAGACAGAAGTGATCAGCCACGGGTGTGCTGACAAGCTTGGTATTTGACATTTTAAATTTGTCTAAAACTTTAAAGATGTATTTCTCCTGAGACAATCTAATTTCTCTTTTATTTCTATCCCTAAGTATATTCATGCTGAGACAATCTAATTTCTCTTTTATTTCTATCCCTAAGTATATTCATGCCAAGAATCTTCTTTGCTGCTCCTAAATCTTTCATGGCAAAATGAAGAGCTAAATGTTGCTACAACTCACTAACCATCCGCATACTAGTGCCAACAACCAACATATCATCAACATAGAGTAAAAGAATAACAAACTCACCATTAGGAAGCCTCTATAATAAACACACGGATTTGATTCACAATGAACAAATTGTTGCTGAGTCATGAAGCTATCAAATTTCAATTACCATTGCCTCGGGGCTTTCTTAAGCCCATACAAACTCTTCTTCAATATGCAACACAAATGCTCTTGACCTTTTCTCACAAAACCTTCATGTTGCTCCATGTACAGTTCCTCCCCAATATCACCATGAAGAAATGGTTCTTTGACATCAAGTTGCTCAAGCTCGAGGTCCCAAATAGCTGCCATGCCTAAAACAACACGAATTGTTTGCATTTTGACAAGTGGTGAAAAAAATTCATTAAAATCAATACCTTGTTGTTTACAAAAACCTTGCACTACTAATCTGGCCATGCATTTTTTACGTCCTCCATCTTCCTCTTTCACATGGTAAACCCATTTGTTTTTCAAAGGCTTTCGATTTGGCAGAAGAGGAACCAAATCCCAAGTATTATTGGTTCGCTGAGACTCCATTTCTTCATTCATAGTGTCCATCCATCTGGTGGAATTCACATATTTACATGCTTGTTTAAATGTGGTTGGCCCTGCATGATCAATAGCAAAAGTTCATAAGCATCATACTTCGAAGGTCTCTTCTTCTCATGAGTTGATTTTTGCATTGGAGGACCTTCAATCAGATGTAAATTATGTGATTGAGATTGAACTCCCTCCAGATCATAATCAAAATCCGCCCTCCTCTATATATTATCGTAAACAATCGGACCTCTTTCAGGATGAAATGACGCATCCAAGGATTGTAATGATGCATCTGTGGAAGGAGGTGGACCATCGATGATAGAAGGTTGGTGTAGAGAGAGTACGAGGGGGAGGCGAGAATAAGGACGATTGAACAAGGGAAGTATGAGCTTCAACCTCAAGCTGGGGATGAAGTGGTTGTATAGAAGGCTACACAACATGTGAGGTAACAAGAGGAGTAGAGAAACTAATAGTGGAGGACTTTGATCTCTGAGAAGAAACATATCCATTATCAAACATATCAAATTGAATAAAATTATTTGAAGAAATACTTTATTTTTGGAAACGTGGAAATGCCTTCTCATTAAAAACAAAATCATGAGTACACATGATTTTCTTTGCAATTAGATCCCACAATCGGAAACCAAACTGATCTTCACCGTAAGCAAGGAAAATGCATCTCTCAGACTTCAAATCTAACTTTGTGCATTGCTCCTTTGGAATATGCACAAATGATTCACAACCAAAGACACGCAAATGATTATCTGAAATCCTTTTTCAAGTCCACCTCTCCTCTAGAATATCAAAGTCCAATTGAGAGGAGGGAGCTCGATTCAACAAGTAGACTGTAGTGTTACATGCCTCTGCCCAAAACTCTTTTCCAGGACTAGCATTGGAGAGCATGCATCAAGCTCTCTCTAAAATTATTTGATTCAACCTCTCGGCTGCACCATTCTCCTAAGGTGTGAATGGAATCGCTTTGATTTTGTGAATTCCATTGATTGCATGAAACATGTCAAACTCTGAAGAGAAAAAATCACCCCCAGTGTTAGTTTTGAGATATTTAATTTTAGTTCCAATTTGATTTTCAACAAGAGTTTTGAAAGATTTAAATTTTGAAAAATCTTCGGATTTCTTATTCAACATATAAATCCAAATTTTGTGTGTACAGTCATCAAGAATAGTCAGAAAATAATTTGCACCTCCAAACAATGTTACCTCTGTTGGACCAAAGACATCAGAATGCACAAGTTCCAATGAAGTGGTTTTAGTATCATGGCTCATTTTCAAAAAACTACTCTGGCTCTATTTGCCATAAAGGCAATGTTCAGACAAATCCAAATCAATGGATTTTAAGCTTGGAAGTTGTCCTCGGTGCAACATAACTTCAAGTCCTTTCTTTCTCATGTGCTCGAGCCTCTTGTGCCAATTTTTAGAACCGGTGTTAACAACTATCAAAGCTACTCCCACTTCATCATTACATTGTACAACATACAAACTTCCCAATTTCTTTCCCTTAGCAAGCACCAACACACCTTTTGTTACTTTCCAAAAATCTAAACCGAAATTAACATTAAACCCTTGAGTATACAACTAACCTAAAAAAATCAAATTTCTTTGGAGTGTAGGAACATGCCTAACATCCTTCAATAACCATTTATTATCATTTTGCAAGGACAATAACAAATTTCCCTTTCCTGATATATCACATTCCCTGTTATCGCCTAGAAAAAAATTTCCAAACACACCTTCCTGATAATTGATAAAAACACTCTTGCACGAAGTGACATGAAATGAAGCACCAGAGTCAAGTACCCAAGAAGCTGTAGTTGTGTTACATGTAGATAGAATCAAACCACCATCATCAACAATATTAACTTCATTGTTACACTGCACGTCTTAAGCCTTTTTATAGTTTCAACAATTTTTCTTTGTATGCCCCTATTTACCATAGAACCAACAAGCACCAGGTTGTCCTCTAGACTTCGATTGTTTTGCAGATTTGGTTCTTCTACGATCTTTATTGTTTGCTCGTTATTGACTTCTCCCTCTATTTTCGGTGCTTGTAGCAGTTAAGGCACCACCAGGAGAAGGCTCTTGATTTTTCCTTCTCATATCTTTGTTGAGAAGAGTAGCTGCAACATCATCAAATTTTAACTTGCTTTTGGCAGCCACTAAAGTACTCACTACCATCACCACACCTTCCTAGCTATTTGGTAAGGAACATAATAATTAAATAGCCTTAATCTCATCATCCAAATTAATACCAATAGAAATTAACTAAGTGACTATTGTATTGAATTTATTTAAATGATTTGACATAATACCCCCTTCTCACATTTTCAAATTATACAATTTCTTCGCGATGAATACCTTATTTGAAGTTGATGCAATCTCATACAGTGAAGATAATTTGTCCCACAGCGCCTTTGTTGTCTTCTCCCCTAAGACATTGAAGAGCATGTTGTTGGCCAGTGATAAGAAAATAGTTGCTTGAGCTTTCATGTCGGTCTTCTCCCAATCGTCATCTGACATTGAACCCTTTCCATTGGATTATCTAAGCAAAGCAACATGTAGTTCTTCCTTGATCAATAATGACTCCATTTGAACTTTCCATAATCCAAAATTCTGACCTGCAAATTTCACTATCTTCCATTTGTCTTCTTCTTCCATAGCTTTAGAAATTCTTCAATGATTTGTCAATCAAACCAATGTTAGGGTTCCCATAGATACTGAGAGGGGGGGGTGAATCAGTATCTGACCGGTAATGAAATTTTCTTAAAACTGAATATGCAAAACATAAAGTAATAGTACACCGGTATGCAAGAATTAATGCAAATAACAGAATCAAAAACATCCACATGAAAAGAACACCATAACACAAGATGTTTAACGAGGAAACTCGGTGTGGGAAAAACCTTGGTGGGATTTGTGACCCACAATATTCACTTACTGGCCAATAAGAGAATATTACTTACAATAGGGGCCTGCACATGCAGGAAGGCCAACTGCCTAGAGCTCATTGCTCAATAAGAAGTCACACTGACTTACAATGAGGATTTACACAAATCCAATATTCTGTACTGCTTTACAATAGCATCTTCAATGCTAGATTTAGTACCGGTTCTTACTCTATTCTTTACATATACCCTTGACCTACAATTTGCACATTAGGTCTGCCTTATAATTTATTTATGCTTCATATCCATATCCTACAAATGCCTATAATGATCTCTTTTATATACAAGAGTCATTTTACAATTTGCCAAGTCGGCTTACAATAATAAACAAAATATTACATATCAAAAATCCTATCAGCCTCTGTGCTGGTATACATATTTCCTTTTGTGCCGGTGTACATGTTCTGTGTTGGTGCTGATGTAGATTGATCTTGCTGATGCCGGTGCACTGTTTTGTTTGAGTTATGCTTTGCCAGTATAATGTCTTGTAGGTGCCATAAGATTGCATGGTTGTCTGAGTAATGCTTTGCCGGTGCCATAGGATTGCAAGGTTGCCTGAGTAATGCTTTGTTGGTGCCATAGGATTGCAAGGTTGCCTGTGTAATGCTTTGCCGGTGCCATAGGATTGCAAGGTTCCCTGAGTAATTCTTTGCTAGTGCCATAGGATTGCAAGGTTGCCTGAGTAATGCTTTGTTGGTGCCATAGGATTGCAAGGTTGCCATCAATGACAAAACCTTCAATCACACACAATGTCTCATTGGAGTGTCCATATGCCAACAATCTCCCCCTTTGGCATTGATGGCAACACTCATGAGAAATTTCAAAAAGATATCCAAAAATGTGTAGACCAAAAATGTTACCAAAAATGTGAGAGCTCCCCCTGAGCATGTGATCCCTGTGTTTTGAATTTTCTCATCTACTACTCCCGCTTTGGTGTCAATGACAAAGGTTAGTAGATTTTGTAGTTGTACCAATTCATAACCTCAACCTTGTAGTTGGGTAATTATTATCTGAAGAATATCTCCCAAAATTAATTTTATGTCATCCATAAACTTCTTGCTCTCCTTTATTGCTATCTCAGTTCTGTATACTGTACCGGTGAGATGCTACAAGTGCTCTACCGGTGTTTTGCTACCCTGTGTTAGTGCCTCTGAGATTTCTTTCCACAAAGATGCTAAGTAGTCCAATCTTGGACTTAGTTTAGATCTCAAGAATTTTTCCTTGTTTATTATTTTCTCTTTCTCTCTTTCTAATTTGAGCAATTCTTCCTCAAAATTTGTTATCTTTTCCTCAAAAGCTGATAATGTATTTGGTGAGTTAACAAAATTATCAGCAAGTTTATTGATCTCTTCCTGTACCTTGCTCATCTTTTTGTCTACATCCATGGTCAAAAAGTTTATCTTACAAGTGTCTTTATACAAAGTTTTGTACTCTTTCAATAAATTGCATAGTTCCAGTAGAAGTGTGTCAAATTCTCTGTTACACTTCTTCATTCCTTCCTCAAAGAATTTCTGTTTTTCTTTTTCCACACTTTCCTTTACAGTTTCTACCTTTGTTTGCTCAAAATTTCTAGAAATATATTTACAAAGTGTATCCAACTGGCCTAAAGAATCTTTATTGGCTATATTACAATTGGGAGCTATTGATTTCAAAATTGGAATTGAATCATCTATCGCTTTATAAGCTTGTGAGCTATAATCAGTTATTTTCTTGATAGATTTGAGCAATACCTCTGTTACATTTGATGGTGACCCAACAAATTGAGTGTCGGTGGAAGTGACCATGCTAGTATTGACGTCTAGTAGGTCTGTTTGTGTCTCCATCTCTTTAACCATTGGTTTTCCTGCATCATTTCTTACCGGTGGCATCTATTCCGGAGCCTTTAACTTTGTTGGTTGCTCTGTTTGTGTTCCAGATTTCATCTTTTTCTCTGAATCTGTTGCCGGTTGCTCTTTGTTTGCTGATTTATCTGTTGTATCCTTATCTACCACTATGTTGATTTTCTGAGTATCAACATTCACAGTATATAGGACTTTAGGATTAGGATTATTATCCTCTATGTCCATGCTCTCAGTTGCCGGTTGATCTTCTACAGTTGTTGTTTTTACTGGTGGAGTATTTAAAGGAGGTGGGGGTAAGTTGTCTCTAATCTTGATACTTGGTGGTCCACCAACCTTACCTTTCCCTTTGTCCTTTTGATATACCAGAATGGGCTTGGGATTCCTATATTTTTCTTGTTTTTCTTTTTCAACCAAGAATGTATCCCAACCATCTTCTGTTTCCTTTGAAACTTTAGTAACTCTACCTACCATTAGTGATATTTGCCGGTGTGCAGTGGAAAAAATTGTTCGGTTGGCTTGAGCTATTAGATCATCAATTCCCTTAGGTGAGTTGACCGGATATACTGCAAGTAATTTTTCTATTTTAATTTTCTTATCCAACTCAACTATTCCTTGCCTTCTGGCCTCAAGTCTTTTATATAATTCATTAGGAATTTCATTTAGGACTTGCATCAAAAACTTTTTATACATGTCCATGTGTAATATAACACTCTCCTTGACTTGTCCTTTCTCATCATCTGATAGGGTGTCATAGATTTTCCCTATGTTTTTCAATTTACCGTCCTCTGTGATCTCATTTAGTAATATGTCAAAAGGGGCCAAGTCAGTGTTTGTCTTCTTCTTCTTTTTGGGGGTCAGCTTTTTCTTAGGTGTGGCTTTCTTGACCGGAGACGTCACAGCTTGTTGCTTCTGTCTTGTCCTTCTAGGTGAAGGAGTGGTTACCGGTGAGGGGTCTCTTTTCCTAACAACTCTTTTGAAAGTTGCTGGCTATCTCCTTCGGAGGAGGTATCTACCGGTGATAGATGAGTTTCAAGTTGTTGGGCTGCCAACTCTTCTTCTGTTATGCCGGTTTTCTTTAGTACATCTTCATTTATGGCTTTTGCTTGTCTGGTTCCTTTCCTCACAAATGCCTCAACTTTCTTTACTCTCTTTTTAGATTGAATTTGGCTTTCGATGGTCTCAGCACTACCAAATACTTCTTCCTTTGGTTCATTGGAGGCTTCCAGAAGTGCTTTGGCATAAGTTTCCACTATGGGGTCATCTGTTTCATACCCCATCTCTGTAACCCAGATTGTTCTTGGGATGACTGCTTCCATCCAGATCTCATCCTTTTTGATCACAAAGCATATATCATCCTTGTATTTCTTGACAATTTCTTGTGATAGTCTGATTCTTTTATTCATTCTGACCTTTAGTGCTTGAAAATACTCATTGATATTATTTTCTCTATTTTCATGCATGTTGTTGAATAAGTCAGACAATTGTTTTCCTACCGGTATGTCGAATCCAAAATCCTTATAGCCTATACCGGGAACCTGTTTGGTTATATGTAGCATTAAGCATACAAGTAAATTTCCAAATCTAAAGGTTCCTTTCTTATCTTTCTTGATTTTTGCCAAATTGTCAATTAACTCATCTTTTAACTATTCACAGATATCAATTTTTACATTGTCCTTAACCATGTCATAAGCACTCTTTATGCATAAACTGGAAACAGAATTAAGCCTATTAGCATGAGTTGCTTTGTAACCTAGAATCATGCTAACAAATCTAACATTTGTATCGGTGACATCATTAACCCTCAATGATCTCTTGTCGGATGTTGCACTAGTTAAGTTTGTTACCAAGTCATTGGAGACCTTCTTGGTTTTGTCGGGTCTGGTACCGGTGGAAGGTAACCCTGTTACTACTTTCATAGCTACCTTTGTAATTTTATGCACTAAGTCAAGCCAAAAGAATGAACCATGTACCCTACTCAGAACTTTCCTAACCACTTCCTTGGGAAATTCAGGAATGCAGAGGATTTCAGTGAATCCTAGGGTTTCAACAATTTTATGTTCAGGTTTCACATTTTCTGCATTGTCACATATAACAGATTTATACATGTTTTTAATTTCTTCATCACCTAATTCCTCTATGTTGCAATGAATATACATTCTAGGATCTTCTGCATAAACAACACCTTTTGGAATTTGGGAAAAAGCACCTGTGTTGTCATCTTTCTTAGCTACCTCGAGAACTAGCTGAAACATGGGCCTAGGTCATTTTATAACCTTGACTACTGTAGGGTTTGCTATGAATTCAAGTGTAGAGGAGGATGCCATGATGACAAATACCTTTTTCTGCCTTTGAATGGATTGATTGCTGAAGTGCTTTGCCTCTTTGCTCGGAATGCCTTAACTCAGAAATCTTCACGCTCTTTGAAAGTTTGAATTCACAGTGAAATGAAATGGAGCCAAAAACCTTATTTTATAAAGTCTTTTTTGCTACCTACCACATTAATTGCTTGCCAACAATGTATTAACTCAACTTTATTTGCCGGTAATGAAGGATTTTCAACTTCTTTTCTCTAACTGAGGGAATAATAGCACGTGTCATTTGATTGCCAAACCCTCAAGATAATTTTCTTCAATTTGATGAAGAACATCCTGCCGGTGGAGCATCATATTGTCCTACTGGTGAAGCATTTGTTGGTTCCACCGGTGGAGGAGTAACCCCAATATTTAGATCACTTTTTCTAATCCATTGCTTTGAAAATTCTTGCTTAACCTCTTCAACCTTTTCTTTATCTTTCAAGCTAGTACTTCTGTTATCTACCGGCGTACCTTTACTTCTACAAAATTTAGCAATATGACCAATCTTGTTACATGCATAACAAGTTACATTATTTTTTTGAATAGCTTTCCCATAACTTATGCCGGTTTGTGTTCTGCATTTATTTGATAAATGACCAAATCTTCCACAAACATAACATCTTACATTCATTCTACAATTTTTAGAGTTATGACCAATTTTGTTGCATTTGGTGCATTGACCGGTGGGAGGATTGATGTTCTGATAATTCCTAGATCTACATTCATTTTCCCTATGACCATATTTATTACAATTAAAACATTTTCCATTGAATTTGTAAGTATTAGAAGGTCTTACCGGTTTGCTGTGATCCTGGGTATTTGTAGTACCAGAGCTTTGTGCAACTTCAAAACCAATTCCGGAAGTATCACCTTTGGGTTTTTGATTCTTCAATAAGATACCAAGTTCTTCTAAGCTTTTCTTGAATTTTTCTTTGTGTTGATTTGCAGTTTCCAATTCCCTTTCCAAGATCTCTTTTTGTCTCATTAGTTCATTCGAGTCATTCTGAGTATGCATCAGATCTATCTTCAACATGTCATTTTCATAGCTAAGTCTTGTGTTCTCATTTGCTACATCACTTAATCTTCTGGTCAATTCTTCTTCATTCTTCTTTCTATCCTCAATCTCTTTGCAAAATCTCATAGTCATATCCTACATTTCATTTTTTGTTGTCATGATCTCTTGTTTCAATTTGCTTATCATATCATTTAGTGATTCCTTTTCATCATTCTCATTTTGCAATTTTTCACAAAGTTCTCTTCTCTTATTCCTTGTAATAGTAAGATTTTCTTGAAGTGCCTGAATAATGTCCTGAGCTGCTTTTAAATCATCTTCTAATTTGATATTTTTTAACTTCTCTGCATCATAGTCAGTAAGAGCTCCTTCAAGTTGCTTCATCAGATTTTCCATCTTTACCGGTGTCAAGATCTTCCTCAAGCTATTAGGCTTCTGAAAATAGAGGACTGGGCTCTGATACCAATTTTTAGGGTTCCCACAGATACTCAGAAGGGGGGGTGAATCAATATCTGACCGGTAATGAAATTTTCTTAAAACTGAATATGCAGAACATAAAGTAACAGTATACCGATATGCAAGAATTAATGCAAATAGCATAATCAAAAACATCCACATGAAAAGAACACCATAACACAAGATGTTTAACGAGGAAACCCGGTGTGGGAAAAACCTCGGTGGGATTTGTGACCCACAATATTCACTTACTGGCCAATAAGAGAATATTATTTACAATAGGGGCCTGCACATGCAGGAAGGCCAACTCCCTAGAGCTCACTACTCAATAAGAAGTCACACTGACTTACAATGAGGATTTACACAAATCCAATATTCGGTACTGTTTTACAGTAGCATCTTCAATGCCAGATTCAATACCGGTTCTTGCTCTGTTGTTTACATATACCCTTGACCTACAATTCGCACATTAGGTTTGCCTTATAATTTATTTATGCTTTATATCCATATCCTACAAATGTCTACAATGATCTCTTTTATATACAAGAGTCATTTTACAATTTGCCAAGTTGGCTTATAATAATAAACAAAATATTACATATCAAAAATCCTGTCCGCCTCTGTGCCGGTATACATATTTCCTTCTGTGCTGGTGTACATCTTCTGTGCCGGTGCCGGTATAGAATAATCTTGCTGATCCCGATGCTCTGTTTTGTTTGAGTAATGCTTTGCCGGTATAATGTCTTGCCGGTGCCATAGGATTGCAAGGTTGCCTGAGTAATGCTTTGCTGGTGCCACAGGATTGCAAGGTTGCCTGTGTAATGCTTTGCTAGTGCCATAGGAATGCAAGGTTGTTTGAGTAATGTTTTGCTGGTGCCATAGGATTGCAAGGTTACCTGAGTAATGCTTTGTTGGTGCCATAGGATTGCAAGGTTGCCATCAATGACAAAACGTTCAATCACACACAATGTCTCATTGGAGTGTACATATGCCAACAACCAAGTCTTCATTGAGCTTCTATCTTCCATTTGTCTTCTTCTTCCATAGCTTTAGAAATTCTTCAATTTTTTCTCAATCAAACCAAGTCTACATTGAGCTTCTTCACCAAGCTCTATTACCAATTGTTGAATTTTTAAAAATAATAGAAAACAAACAGAAGAAATACAATAAAAGAGAAATTAAAGAATATAAAGAAACAAAAAACAAAGAAAACAATTTTTTTTAACGTGGTTCACCAAAATGGCTACGTCCACATTAAACAGCGATGCTCTGTATTAATCACAGTACGATTACATACATCATTCTTAGCCAGTATATAGCTTAAAGCTAATTACATCTCCTTTCAGGAAGATTCCCAATTTGTAAGTCATGCATTGACATGCAGGGGAGGAGTCTGCAGTTTGCCAAACATAGGCAACAGTTACATATGCCAAATATAGGCAGCATAATAACCACAGACACCAGACTTGACCTCACACGTAGCCAGCCAATAGTGTGGTCCAAACTGAATCACTAGCAAAAGAGGGGCAGATTATTTCAAAATCGTTGCAATAACAAAATTAAACCTCGAGGCATGTGGGATGATAAAGAAAATGGAAGAAACTCCAAAATTGCAATTCCAATGCAACACTGACATACCAACATCCTTTGTAAAAGAAATTGATCTCAAGCTAATGAAAACTCAATCATCTGCTATGATACCATGTGGATGTCTCTAGGAGCCTGACCTAGAGACCAAACCTCCACAAGAGCAACGACCTTCACCAATCAACAAATTGGATGAGAAAATGAGATGTGAAAATGTACAAATAACCCTATACATAAAGCAGGGATGAACGCAAGATGAACACAACAGTAGTGACAAACTTCCACGTAACAAACGCAGTGACCGACAAATAGAAAAATTAAATGTTTTGACCTAAGTTTTCTTAAGTAAATATGCACAATATAAATGTATACACAGTGAATAAATGAAGAATTGAAAATTTTTTAGGGAAAAACATCAGAATCTTGAAACTATGATACAAACTTTGCTAGGGGAAAAAGGCCTCGCAATAGCATTGGAAGGAAAAACAAAGAAGTTGATGGTGATGTCCAATGAGGAGTGGCATGAATTGGAAGGAGGCAACGGCAAGCATGATTATTTCTTTCTCTAGCAATGTTTTGTTTAATGTTGCAATGAAGATAGCAAAAGGTGTTTGGGATAGTTTATCCAACGCATATGAAGAAATTATAGAATTTAAAGATTAAGAAAGACAAATTTGTGTTAGATCATTTAAATGAATTTAACATATTGATCAACTAGTTAATTTTCATGAGCATAAATTTGGATGATGAAATCAAAGTAATGTTACTATTATTATCTCTACTAGATAGCTCAGAAAGAGATGATATGGCTATTAGCAACTCAGTATCCAGAGAGAAGGGAAGTATATTAAAATTTGATGATGTTAAGGCTCTAAGTTGAGTAATTATATAAGGAGGAAGAATCAAGGAACTTCATTGAGGATGTTCTGATAACTAACAATAGGGGAAAATTACAAGAAAGATGAAATCATAACCAAAATGGAAGATCAAAATCTAGCAAGATATTAGAGTCAAGGGACCAAGATAGAGGTTGTTGATATTGCGGTAAGCAAGCCCCCATAAAAAAATAATTCTTGTCATTCAAGAAGGCCAAAAATTAGCCAAAAGGTGTTAGAAAAATGATGTCTCAACCCTGAAATAATGAAAGGTTATTGTTGATAAATAAGCATGGGGGGTTGCAAGGAGGGGTACCAAACTTGCGAGGTCCATGGGGATGGCCCCCGAATGTGGGGTTTGAGAGTTGTGCACCTTAGCATAGGATTTTGGGTTTATGTATAATTTGTTGTTGTGAATCTTGACCATTTATAATTAGTTCATAGACCTAATGGTGGATATTTTGTGCACATTGTTTTGCCTACAAGGAAACCCAATTTAATGAGGGCATTGTGTTATAGTTATGTTTTGTGATGTATTTAAAGAGTTTGATAGTTGTTTAGTTGCCTTTGGATCTCAATTGGTGATACTCTTACAATAGGTTTTCTCTACAGGTATATTGTAATCTGTTGTTATGATTTTAATAATATATTGGGAAACTTTTCAAGCGTAGATTTTTTTTTCTCCCAAAAGGGTTTTCCCCACATAAATCACTATGTTGTGGCATGCACATTATATATGTTAAAATTTTATAATTGTTGTAAAGATTTGTAAATGTTTTTGTATTACCCTCCTCTTAAAGTTAGTGTAGGAAGTTATTCTATTACCTAACTTCTTTACAAAAGGAAATGAAGCAAATGTAGCATACAAAGAAGATATAGGAGCTCTTATTCCTAATACAAAAGAATCTACAAGAGATGTTTGAGTGCTTGATTTCAGATATCATTTCATGCCATTTCGTGCAACAAGTATTTTAAAAACTTTTCAAGTGATAATTTTAGTTGCTTTATCTTGGTTATAATAAATCTTCTTACATTATTAGAAAAGGGGATATTTTTGTTAAAACTACCAAATGGAAATAGTTGGCTGCTACAAGATGTTAGGTATGTCACTCAGCTCAAAATAAACTTGAATTTAGCTAGCCAATTAGATTCTCTAAAATATACAGTCACTTTCGAGTCAAATACATGGAAAGTGATAGAAGGAGCATTGGTAATTTTTAGGTGCAAAAAATTAGGCACTTTTCATGTGCTAGAGAGTAACAATGAAGTGTGATCTATGATGGAAGTTGCAAATACTGACATGGAGCTTTGGCACAAAAGGTCAAGTCACATAAGCAAGAAAGGCCTTAAGAATTTTCCTAAAAGGGATCATATTTTGTGGTTGAAATTAGTATATTAATAATTTATGAGCACTGTATATATGAAAAGAGAAAAGGACTAGCTTCTCTACCAAGGTACATTACAAAAATACAAGGTCATTGGAGCTTGTGCACTCAAATTCCTTTGGCCGCACGAAGATTACATCAATTGGTGGATCTTATTTCATCATTATTTTTGTAGATGATAGGACAAGAGAAGAATAGGTTTATATGCTAAAAAGAAAATCTGAAGTGCTAAACATATTAAAAGAAAATTTAAGCTATTTTTGAAAAATAACAATAAAGGTTTTATTTGTTAAAATTATTATAAAAATAAAATATATTACATAGATTAAAATGACTCTTTTATTACTCAAATCTTAAAACTAAAATTAATATTCATATTAATTTTGAATCTTTCATATTCAATACTCAAATCTTGATTTAACTACTAACTTGTAACACTTCTATATGGCAAATCAAATTATAAACAATTTTGAAAAGTTTCTAATAGTTATTAGCTAAATAGGTACACAATAAGAGCTTCCATGCCACTATAATATCATCTAGTTTATTGCATTTTCCAATCTTAAATTCAAAAACTAATTTTTCATAAATATCACCTCATCAATAATTAAAAAAATAGTGCAACAATTTTTTCCACAATAATATCATCCATTCTTTTGGTACTCAATTAAGACTTCAATTACTAAACTCCCAAAGTTTTTCCAATGCTAAATATCCCAAACAAAAAAATAGCATTTTCAAACTCATTCCTAAGTGTGATAAAATATTTATGCACACATGTGCACATTCCATCCTTTACTAATCTATTTTCTAATTAATCATGAATACAAATGCAATTAATCATAGAGAATTGAGGCATTTTATGAGCCAATGCATTACTTTCTTGGATAAAATATATGTAGGGAACTAGTTATTCTATTATCACTGAAGGAACAAAATCGTAATTTTTCAATATTTGATTCAATGATGAAAGACATAATTTATATAGAGGAGTTGATGTGATTGGGATAACTGGACTAGAGTAGTTGTAATAACTGTATTAACCGTGCAACATATGTAGTTGTAATGTAATATATGCCAACATTTCTGCCCCTTATTACATTAATTCTAAAACCCTATACATATTTTATGAATACATATTTTTTAGAAGACCTTCTCTTGAAGAGGAAAATATTGAATGAAGTGGGGCTCCATCAAGTTGTCTCTTGACCCTCGAAAAGGTGTATCTTCAAGTTGTGTTCTAAAGCTCTCAATCCTAAACTCTCGAACCATAGAGTCTTGAATTCTTCAACAATGATCCCTAAGAGATATGACATATCTCTATCATTGTCTAATGACCACGAAAGGGTATAATTCTTAATCATATACTCTGAAACTTGCTTGACAACAATGCATATTGAGCTCAACACCAAATCTCAAAACTTCCTCTAAAATGTAACCTTCACAATACATGTATTCTTCAAATATGTTAGCATCAATAAATAAAGCAAGTTGAGATGATCAAAATCATCCATCCTCTGGGGCCACTAGCCTTTAAGATTTTAAAATTTTATAGTAATAATGTGCCATTAACACAAGCTAATGCACAGCTGACACTAGGAGAAGATTCATTAATAATACATTCATCATTTGTGGAATCTTCATCCTCAATGCAAGCAACATTGCCTTTGTAAGATTGTTCTTTTACTTTTCCCTTAAGCACATCAATAGCCCAAGTTCTGCAATCCCAAGTTCTGTGACCCTTTTTCTTATAATAAAGCACTTCAATTTGTCTATATTCTATAACAACTCCTTGAATAAATTGCTTGTTCTAGAGAATCTGATCTTTTGCAGTTGCTTCTTGAATATGGTGGTATCTCTTGACGATCATCTTCTGATTCTTCTTTTGTTCTCTTATCTTTTGCCAAAAGAGCCGAAATCATACCTTCTAGTGTTTGTTAAGGTATTTGACTATGCATGAAAACAACATTGTTGTATTTTGAAGGCAAGTTGTTTAATAATATTCCCTTAGCATCACCATCATCTACAGGAGCCTTAACCTATACAAGATTTGTAATGAGAGATCTCAAATTACTTATATGGTTTGACATTGTGATCCCATCTTCTATCTTGAACCTAAACAACTAATGTTTTAGAGAGAATTTTGCATCGACTTCTTTGGCTCCAAACAATTTATTCAAATTATCCCAGATTTATTTGATGATTTATCTAAATCTATGTGATGCAATTCAGTGTTAGAAATAGCAAGACTAATTATAGCCTTCACATTATCATTTTTGTTATTCTAGTCTAATGGCTTAGTTGCATATGTAGGTGGTTTCTCCTTTTCATTTACTATACCCCATACATTTTTATTCATCAATTGAATTTGAATATTGATTCTCCAAGTGTACAAATTAAATCCAGAGTACTTGTCTAATATAATTTCCATTTTAACAAATTAATACCAACCTTTGGTATTTCCAAACTACAAATTACAAAACTTCCTCAACTCCAATAGATCCAAGATCTTCAAAGTATACTTAAGATCAAATAAATATGATCTACAAGTCATTTTTTTTTCTAAACAATTAGCAAATGATGTACAAAGGTAAAGGAATAAAGAAAACTAAAACAAGGCACTAGATCAAATATAATACATAAATTTTATGCATTTATATATCTCAGATAATACACAATACTTGACTACATAAAACATAAACAAGGAATTGCAGCACACTAGTTATATATATCTATAAGAAATACATAAACAAAAAACCCATGTTCTGTTAAGCAATAATACAATTTTTTTTGCTCCTTTTGTGAAGCCCAAACACACACGAGACTGCCCCTGCTCTTTCATAGGATACTATCTCATCTACCTGATATGTTATATTTTTTATTATTGCTTCTAGACTCTTCTTTTATGTATATGCCTAGCTAAAAAGGAAAAAACAAAAACAAAAACAAAATTGCATTTAATTTTGCATTTACACCTACATCGAATGAGTGTCAAACAAGTAAATATGTAGTTTGAATTTTTCTAAACTTTGTACTATCTTCAGAAAATTTGTAAATGTGATGAGCTAGAGATATTCAAAATCTACATGCTTAATGATGGACAAGATGGTTGACAGCAAGAAGAGGAGGGATTCGACAAAGGTTATTAATAATGGCAGTTGGTGCTTAACTCCAACACCCCCCCTTAATCACAACTACCCTCTATGATACCCAAATTGTTTTGTTGATGCACAAAGATTTCATTTCCAAATGGTTTGGTGAATTTTTGTAAATTGATCTTCAGATGCGCAATGCTCCAGTAATATTTCTCCATTGTTGATAGGTCCCTGATGAAATTATACCTTGTGTCTATATGCTTGCTTCTATTATGAAATACTAGATTTTTTTACAATGTTATGGTTGAGTTATTGTCACAATATATCTTTGTTTCCTCTTCTTGTTCATTATTCAATTCTTTCAACATTCTTCGAGCATCCAAACTGCTTGACATGCTATGCTTGTAGCTGCTACATACTTTGCTTCAGCTGATGAAAGAGTGACTATTGGTTGTTCCTTTGATGCCCAAGATACTACACTTGATCCAAAATGAAAAATATAACTGGAAGTTCTCTTCCTATCATCTATACTCCCTCCACAATCACTGTCGGTGTATCCTATTAGATTGAATTCATTTGTTCTTGAATAAAGTATTCCATAGTTCCTTGTTCCACTAATATATTTCAAAATTCTTTTTCTAGCTTGCCAATGTGAAACTTTCGGAGATTCCATGAACCTTGAAATGAGACTAGCTCCAAACATTATGTTTGGTCTTGTGGTTGTTAAGTGCATAATACCTCCAACAAGCTTTTTATACAAATTTGGATTTACATCAGCTCCTTTGTCATCTTTACTCAACTTCAAACCTGTCACAATTGGTGTTGGGGCTGATTTGCTATTCATCATATTAAACCTCTTCAAAATATCACTTGAATACTTAGATTTTGAAATGAAAATACCTTTATCATTTTGACTTACTTCAATGCCAAGAAAGTACTTCATTAAACCCAAATCACACATCTCAAATTCCTTCTTCGTAGCTAATTTGAACATGTCAATTGAGAGATCACCCGTGAATATCAAGTCATCGACATATAAAAAAGAACAATTATAATATCACCTTCCTCATTCATCTTGGTGTATAAAGTAGGCTCACAGTTGCACCTATTAAAGCCATTTTGCAAAAGATAAGTGTGAATTTTTCTATACCGTGCTCTTGGGGCTTGTTTGAGTCCATAGAGTGCCTTCTTGAGCTTGTAAACCTTATTTTCATGACCCAAAATCTCATACCCAGGTAGCTACTCCACATAGACCTCTTCTTCTAAAATGTCATTCAAGAAAGGTGATTTCACATCTATTTGATATATTCTCCATTTGTTTTGAGTTGTTATGGCTACTATTGTTCTCATGGTGTCTAAACGGAATACCGGTGCAAATGTCTCATTGTAGTCTATCCTAGTTTGTTGTGAATAAACTTTTGCTACAAGAGTTGCCTTGTGTCTTTGCACATCACCATTTGCATTCAATTTTGTTTTGTAAATCCACTTTACTCCTATCACTTATTTTCCTTATGGAAGACTAATTAACTCCCATGTTTCATTCTTTTCTATAGCATATATTTCTTCATTCATTGCATGCACCCATTTTTCTTCTTTAATAGCATCTTCAAAGTGAATTGGATCACCTACATGTGAGTATAAAGGAAAAAGAGAAGTCTGACTTGCATTATTTTTATCTTCAATTTGCTCATAAATCTCCGTTAAGCTTCCAATATTTTGTCTCCTCAAGCTTGCTAATGTAGGATTGGACATGTCACTTGAATTTGTTGAATGTGGGCTTGATGGTCCAGCACCAAGAGTCCCAATTGAAGATGGTGTTAATTGCACATTTGATGGATTATTTGCTTGAGTGTGTGGGGCTGTCCTTACACTTGATGAAGTTGTCATTTGACCACTTGGTTGACCTTAAATGGATGTAGGATGAGTCCAATTTGAAGGAGTTTTTGTTGATATTAAATATTTATATTCATCTTGTGGTGTATTGGCATAGAAGATGAAGCATGTGGTATAGTTTGTATGCCTTTGATGAACTGCACATCTCTGTTGATTATGACCTTTTTAGTTATTGGATTGTATAGTTTGTATGCCTTTGATTCATTACTATACCCTACAAATAGGCATTTTTCTCTTTAGTTGTCTAATTTTCTTCTCAATTCATCTGGTACATGTGCATAAGCTACACATCCAAATACTCTCATATGAGAAACATTATGTTTTCTTCCACTCCATGTTTTTTTTGGAATCATATTAAGGACACTTTAAATGGGACATCTATTTATTATATATGTTGCACATGCTATAGCTTGAACCCAATAGTCATTTGACAAATGTTTTGCCTTCAACATGCTTCTTGCCATTTTCATTATTGTTATATTTTTCCTTTCAAACCTCCCCATTTTGTTGATGAGTGTATCTAGTGGTAAATTTCTTATGAATTCCATGGTCTTTGCAAAACCCTATTAAGTCATTGGACATGTATTCGCCACCTCTATCTATTCTCAATGATTTGATGTAGTGCCCACTTTGCTTTTCAACTTGAGCCTTGAATTAACGAAAATAATCAAACACCTCATGCTTATGTTTTAGAGAATAGACCCATATTTTTCTTGTGAAGTCATCAATGAATGTCAAGAAGTAGTAGTTTCCACCAATAGAGGGTGTTTGCATTGGCCCACACAAATCTGAGTGAACAATCTCCAATGGCTGGTTTGCATGAATTGACCTTTTGGCTGGAAATTATTCTCTATGTTGTTTACCCAAAATGCATCTTTCACATACTCTATCCGGTTTTTCTATTATTGGCAATTCTTTCACCATTCTTTTATTGTGCAGTAAGTTTCAGCTTCCAAAGTTTAGATACCCAAATCTTAGATGCCATAACCAATTTTCATCTTTAATTTTAGCTTGAAAGATTGTTTGTGTGATTGTTGTAGCTTTCTTTTCTTCACCTTGTGATTTTGTTGAAGGCTATCATTGAGAAAATTCTCTCTTTAAATCTGGTTTTAGTTTTAGAGGAAACATTCTATTGCTGCTCATTTGAACTTTTAATATGAGCCAATTGTTTGGAAACTTGTCTAAAATTGTGCATTATTTGTTTTGAAATAGACACTTTATCCATTTTGAATGAGCTACCTGTATATGGTGAAAATGGATAACAATGATAACAATATTGAAAGGCTAAATGAATCCAACCACAAAACCCTAGCCTAACAATCAACAAAGATCCACCATAACATATGAAGATTACCTAAGACAATGCAAATCACATGAAATCACAAAGATTATACCATCACATGTCCAATAGGGTTTGGATCTCTATTCTTCCTATCTCCATTGATCTTCCTTGATATATTTGCTCTCAGATTTTATATGCACAAGAGCTCAACAAAGAACGGAATGTGGTTGCAAGTAGGATCGTAGTGTAGTCAATTGATCAAATAGTTAGCTCCTTAGGATCATTAGGATGATTAGGGTTTGATAATGAAGGAAGCATATCCTTATATAGAAAACACTATATGAAATGGAGGGATAAGATTGAGAGGTGTAAAAGGAGGTCGGCTATGATTAGAGGGTAGGTAAAAGAAATAATAAAATAATGAAAAGGGTAGGTAGTGTATGAATTAAGAGATGAATGACATGTGTCATAGGTAGAAAAGGCTAATGAATTAATTAAATAAATAAAGATTTATTTAATTAATAGAAGAAGTGGGATAATTAAATAAATAAGATATTTATTTAATTTAGGAAAAGGATAATTTAAATAAATAAATGTATTTATTTAAATGAGAAATAAGGCTAGAAGAGGATAAATGAATTAATTAAATAAATAAGGATTTATTTAATTAATAGAAGAATTAAGCTTAGATAATTAAATAAATAAAATATTTATTTAATTAGACTGGACAATTTTGGGTGTCTACATTTTGCCCCTGTTTGAGACAATGCGGCTTGTCGCGTTGTTTCAAAGAAGATAAGATGAACTGATACAGAGTTGCCCCAGAATGGGAATGATATGCCCCCTCGAGAGATTGGATGAAAATGTCTGAAAAGATTGCAGACAATCTCTCGATAAGAAAGACAAGATAGAATGGATTGATCGAATAAAGTGACAAAGTCATGGGATAATGAAGACTGGCTCAGGAAATGAATGCGAGGGCTAGGGTAGGCTATAAGATAGACCATGGGGGAAAATACATCCTCATTGTCATCTACACATTCACAAGAGCATATTGCAGAGCAAAAATAGAGCAGGAGCAGTCAGCAGCGATAGCTTTCACTCACAGATTCGACCGCGTTCGCCGATTCCAGAGGCCAGCAGAGGCAGGAGAGCCGGTAAGTACCACCAAACCTCCTCGTACTTTGACGCATTTAATTTTATCATTAATGCATGTCGAATAGGGTAATAAATGCACTTAGACTAGGGTCTAAGAAGTGTCAAAAAATGTTTAGGCACGTCTGCATTGGTGCCAGGTGCGTCTGTGTCTGCTAGGAGCATCTATGTTTGTGCTAGGCGCATCTATGTCTGGACCCGCGTCTGTGTCAAATGCGGCCGCGTCTGTGCTGTTCAGGCGCATTTGTGCCAAGAAGGCACATCTGTGTCAAAGAGGTGCGTCTATGAAGAGCATAGGCACGTCTGTGTCAGGAAGGCACATTTGTGTCAGGCAGACGCGTCTGTGCAGTCTCTAAGAGTGTTTGTGTCATGTAAGTGCGTTTACATTTGAAAAGTATGAATTTGCATCTTCTAGGTCAAATCGGCAGTTCTGTGATGAACATATGCTGTCGATTGGATAAGCTGCTGAGAGGATACACTCAAGCAGGTCCTCTAGGAAGACTAGGATAGATCAAGGCACTTTGTGATGAACAGTGAGTACCAAGATAGAGTACTTTGTGATGAAGAGGGAGTACTGAAATATGAGCAGCACTTTGTGATGAACAGTGAGTGCAAATGCGAGTAGCACTTTGTGATGAACAGGGAGTGCAAATGTGAGTAACACTTTGTGATGAACAGTGAGTGTCACACACGTAGTACTTTGTGATGAACAGGGAGTACCACTAGGATAAATAGCAACACTTTGTGATGAATAGTGAGTGTCACTAGGGTAGATAGCCATATGGATTTAGATAGCATTTTGTGATAAACAGTGAATGCCACTATGACTGACATGATTGATTTGCTCGACTGCAGGAGTATTTGCCTATGTTGGAGTCATGGGAGAGATTCCCATCGACTCAGAGGTTGTGACCTGAGTTGTCGCTGGAGGACAGAGCTGCCATCGAGGAGATGGGTCTGAGACATGTGCTGTATGTGCCTGAGTTTTGGGCAAACATGGGTTTGTTGACTGCGCTGGCTAAGAGATGACACTCTGAGACGTGCACATTCCATTTGCTGATGGGTGAGATGACAGTCACCCTGGAGGATGTATATAGGATTCTGTGGGTGCCGATCGATGGGGAGTTGATCCCATACGATCGAGATGGAGACAGAGAGGTGCTGAGATGAGTATTCCAGGACCCTGGATTGGAGATGAGGGCAGGACATGTGGCATGGGACACCATGATAGCCACTGGGTTAGCATTGCCAGCCGTGATCGGAGGAGCTATCAGTGGATTCCTATGTCCGGATAGGGCGACATGGGGATTGGCTGTGGGCTGGGGGGGAGCACTGGAGACGCTGATGACATAGCATACCAGATATGCCTGGGGACCATGTGTGCTGGCCCACTTGTATTATGAGCTGCATCAGTTTGTTTATCATGGATCAGTGGGATTGGGCTGCGGAGTTACATTGCTGCAGGTATGGGCTTACGAGCATCTGTCGGTTACCCGACCGATACACTTCAGGGGCAGAGGTCATGGGCGCACCTTCGTGCATTTATATGATATGATCACCTCGCAGCCACGGATTGGTAGGCTAGAGTACTGGCGACGAGTGATTGATGACATTGATGAGGTCATATGGCGACCTTATTTGGGCTACGAGCAGTGGGAGGATGATGCAGTTGAGCTACCGTATACCTTTCGGTGTAGGTACCTGATTGGGCGGACGCCCTATGTGCTAGAGAGGCAGCTGGTAGACAGGATTGGCCGACAGTTTGGCCAGATTTAGAGGATGCCCCGGGGATCAGGCATGTATGCCCACACAGTCAGAGATCAGGCACAGTTTGGGCCGCTACTGTCATATGATCAGGCAGTGACTCAGCCGGTGGAGATGATACCTCTTCCTTGGGACATGTGGCCTGAGATTGAGAATGCCGAGATGGATGCTGAGTATATAGCATATTGGGTAGAGCATCCATTCCCCCGATTGACAGATCCAGGAGAGGCACTGGAGGGAGATGGTGGTGGTGACAAGGATGATGGTGGAGGTGATGGGGGCAGAGGCCGACGGAGGAGGAGGGGAGTAGTTGGAGAGAGGCAAGTTGCACTTCGGAGGGAGGGTGGAGAGGAGAGGCAGGCTCAGGTGGTGAGGGGTTGTAGTGGATTGCCTTTACAGGTGCCAGTAGCACAGGGTCCTAGGCAGGTGCAGATATAGGGACATGGATAGAGATAGGTACCAGTACAGGAACAGGTGTAGGCACCCGTAGAGGATGAGCCACAGGTAGGGGCAAAGGCAGAGGGGGTTGACCTAGTGGAGGTTGAGCTACTGGATCTGAGGGAGATCTTCTAGGGCCAGGCAGATGAGATTCAGGATCTGGAGAGGGAGAGGGATCGGCTCAGGACCAAGCTTAGGGATACTGAGTGAGAGCGGGATCAGGCTATCTAGTGCTACATAGAGGCTGAGACATCACTGAGGGCTGGGAGGCAGGCAGCAGAGGACATAGGGGTCGGATATGCCTATGTCCTACGGGCAGGAGAGGAGATAGCCTACTGGAGGGACCTCTACTATGGTGCAATGCCAGCAGATCAGCGGGCGAAGAACTTCCATAGACTATCATGTACAACGACAACTACGGGGGGGAGCCGGAGGAGACAAGCATCGAGTGGTGGGGTCATGGGTCCTCCACCACCACCAGATAGAGGAGATAGGCAGGATGATCCTAGGGTGGGTCCTTCAGGGGCTCAGATTACGTCGAGGCCAGGTGGCTCCGAGGGAGGGAGTTCATCATAGCCTTAGAGAGCTCCCTTTGTATCAGTTTTGTACCATTTTTGTATGATGATGTAGACACCTGCGGGTGCTTTTTGTAGCCATATGATTTTGACATCATTGTATCATGACACTTTATATATATATATGAGATGATTCATCTTTGCAGCAACTATATGCATGTGTACCTATGTGATGAGATGTTCTTATGTGATGCTTATGATATGGATGCAAATATGTATATGATGCAATGCAATATTTTTTCTTTTCTTTTATGTTTTATATGTGTATGCATGATGCAAATGTGAATGTATGTAATGCAGATGAATATGATAATGCAAATAATTATTTACATGATGAAAATGTAAAATGTACTAATATGTGTTGTGTGCAGGATGTGATGCAGTTGTGATATCTATATGTATGTATGAAATGCTTATATGTGGTAATGCAGGTGCAACTACATGAAATGCAAATGTTTTTGGTGTGTCATTATACTCAGTCATGTGATAGCAGGCTACGTGGACTTGAGAAGGATGATGGAAGTCAATCAAGAAAGGGGGGATGAAAGACAGAAGATATGAAAGTGAAAGAGCTTCTTGTGCGTTATCATCATTGAGCTTTATTATGGCAAAATAGGTTATGACAATCGAGGTATATGTTTGACCCAGAAAGTCATTGTACCTATTTGCATGGAGATAAGACAGTCACAAACAAGGAATGTCCCAGTTCACACTAGACTCACAATGTCCTCATGTCCTTGGACAAGTCATAGCATTACTAAGAGACAATCCACAGATAGAAAATACAAATAGGTGATGATACCCCATCCTCACCTTTCTAGTCAAAGACATCTTGGAGATAGAATCTCTAGTCAAAGACATCCCAGAAAAGCTAAAAGACATGTCACCAGAAAAAAGATGAAATCAAAAGAAAACCAAGACTCAACACCAACATCCACTATAGTCCTCAAGTTTGTGTCTCTTGTCACTTGTATAAGTCTTATTTGATTGTGGTCACAATGTTTACTTTCAAAAAATAGATAGATAGCACTGAACCATAATGTTGTCTGATTCTGTTAAAAGATTTGATTTGTTGAAGCCCATTACTCCTGCTGTGTCTCATCTGAAACTGACCGAATCCATGAAACTGATACCTTATTGCGAAGAAGATGAAACTTTATTGTGGATTTGTGATGCAAATGCTGCTTTATTGTGGACTGTGTGGGGATAGACTGAAGGAAGCTAGAAGAAACTGTACTCCTTGAAACATGTGATGCTCTTAGTTCCACACCCATCACTAGACGTAGGATTTTGCCTTAGCCACAGATAGGATCTGATTTATTATGGATGGAAAGGGAGGTTTATTATGAATGGCTAACCAATCTTGGGTAGATCAATAACAAGCCATGATGGGAATGGGTAAGTTTATTATGCATGAATAGGTTGTGAGTGTGTGCAAAGTGAAATGATGAAAGAGAATCCTGAAGGAGGGAGGAGCAATGTCTCTACGCATGGTGCTGGTGACCCAGTTTTCACCATGGTACTTTCCCAGGGCACCACCGAAGTGGTTTTCACCGTTGGACGAAATTATTTCTTTTTACTTTTTTTGATTTTTCAATGTTTTTGTGTCACAAGGCGCCTGTTTGCTAGGTTTTCACCAAGTAACGATTTTTTTGTTTTATAATTTTTTTTTGTATTTTTGAATTAGGATACTCTGAAGAGCTATGTGTAGAACCTGCGAAGGTGCATGCTGTTGATAGCATCCTCCAAAGGTTCACCTTTTGTAGTTGAGAGCTGATATGCCCCAGATCCATATGCTGCTGTAATAATGTAAGGACCAAGCCAATTTGGTTCGAACTTTCCCTTCTTCTCTCTGTCTTGTTGATTTTTAGGATTTTCCCTGAGAACTAAATCACCCACCTCAAATGTGCGAGGCTTGACCTTGTGATTGTAGCTGCAACTCATTCATTGTTGATAAGCTTTGAGATGACTAAGAGCAATTTGTCTTCGTTCATCCAGTAGTTCCAGTTCTTGTAAGTGAGAAACCCTGTAGTCTTCATCACTGATGATGTTTTGCAAAGAAACCCGTAAAGAGGGTAGCTCAACCTCAATAGGCAGGATGGCTTCAGAACCATAGACTAGTGAATAGGGTGTAGCTCCTATGGGTGTACAGACACTTGTGCGGTAGGCCCAAAGTGCAGGATTAAGTTGGATATGCCAATTATGGCCAGCATTGTTGACTGTCTTCTTTAGGATTTTAAGGATTGTCTTATTGGATGCCTCAGCTTGGCCATTGCCTTGGGGGTAATATGGTGTGGAGAAACGATGGAAGATATGGAAGCGATCACAGAGTTCATGAACATCCTGATTTTTGAAGGGACACCCGTTATCAGTGATAATGGAAACAGGAATACCGTATCGGCAAATGATATAGTTGAGGATGAATGTAGCAATTTGTTTTCCAGTAACTTGTGTGAGAGGCACGACTTCAATCCATTTTGTAAAATACTCTGTGGCAGTGATAATGAATTTATGACCATTGGAAGAAGGAGGGTGAATCTTGCCTATGAGATCGAGTCCCCATTGACAAAAGGGCCAAGGAGATGCCAACGGTTGAAGTTCTTGTGCTGGTACATGTATGAGATCTCCATGAATTTCACATTGCTTACATTTCTTGACAAATTGGTATGAGTCTTTTTCCATATTGGGCCAGTAATATCCAGTCTTGATGAGTTTCTTGGCCAAGGTAGGACCACTAGCATGTGGACCACATATCCCTTCATGCACTTCCCGTAACTCAATCTGAGCTTCGTCGCTTTCTAAACATCTAAGAAGAGTGCCATCTAGACCTCGTCAGTATAGGATATCAGCTAAAATGACATATCAAGAGGATTGGCGAATGAAAGTGCGGCGTTGGTTATTTGATAGATCAGGAGGTAAAGTATTGTCTCATAGGTATGTGAAAATGGAACCATATAACTGGGATCCAGGACCGACAACACATAGCGTCTCAGTAGGCATGATCTCATATGAAGGGACCAAAAGGTTATCCACCAAGAACTCACAGTGGGTCTCGTTTGGAGGTAGATTGATCAGTGAAGAAATTGTAGCCATGGCATCTGTGACGCGATTCTGCTCTCTTGGTATCTGTTCAAAGTCTATCTTTGTGAAGTGTTGTTTTAGGTCATCCACCATTTGTTTATAAGGCATTAACTTTTCATCTTTTGTTTGGTAATCATCAGTTGCTTGACGGATGACAAGTTGGGAGTCCCCAAAAATACGAAGTTCCTGGATCTTCCATTGAACTGCAATTCGTAATCCTGTTGTTAATGCTTCATATTTCGCTATATTGTTAATGCAAGGAAATTATAAGCGGTATGATTTTGGTATAGAATCTCCTTGAGGAGTTATAAAGAGGATGCTAGCTCCTGCCCCATGCTGTGTATATGAGCCGTCAAAGTATAGTTGCCATGGCTTTGCATGTGACATTGTCAAAATGGATTCAACTGGAAATTCTGAACTTAGAGGAATATCATCTATCATGGGAGCATCCACCAATTGATCTGCGATGGCTTGTCCTTTTATTGCTTTTCTGTCCACATACTCGATGTCGAATTCACTCAGTATCATTACCCATTTGGCCAGTCGCCCAGTAAGTGTTGCCTTATTGAGAAGGTATTTCAATGGATGTATCCTTGCAACTAACTTTGTCTTATGAGTAAGCATGTAATGTCATAATTTCTGTGAAGCAAAGACCACAGCGAGGCATGCGTGCTCAATTGGTGTGTAGTTTAGCTCATATCCCACCAATGTGCGACTGATATAATATAATGCTTTTTCCTTGCCTTTAGCAATTTGTTGTGCTAAGAGTGCCCCCAATGCTGTTGGAGTAGCTGAAATGTATAATAACAGTGGTTGATCTAGAACTGGTGGCATCAGAACTGGCGGATTTAGAAGATAATTTTTGAGTGTCTGGAAAGCCTGTTGACAGTTGTCATCCCATTTGAATTTGATGTTTTTATGTAGCAGGTGCTGAAACAAATTACACTTATTTGCCAGTTGTGCTATGAATCTTTGAATGGACTAGAGTCTGCCTTATAAGGATCGAAGTTGACTGATATTTCTTGGTGGTTGCATTTCCAAGATAGCTTTGACTTTTGCTGGATCTGCTTCAACTCCCCTTTTGGATACAATGAATCCTAGGAGCTTCCCAGAGGTTACTCCAAAGACACATTTCTTAGGGTTTAATCTTTGTATTTTTCCAACTGATCAAAGGCAACTGAAAGTATGTCCAAATGTGTATTTTTGTCTATTGATTTGACCTAGAGGTCGTCAACATAATCTTCCACTGTTACATGCATGATATCATGAAAGATAGTAGTCATGGCTCTTTGATATGTAGCACCAGCATTCTTTAGCCTGAAAAGCATGACATTCCAGCAGAAAGTTCCCCATGGACAAGTAAATGATGTTTTGTGATGATCCTTGGGTGTGATCCTTATCTGATTATAACCAGAGAATCCATCCATTAATGATAGCATTTCATGACCTGCTGTGAGATCAACAATCAAGTCAATATTTGGTAATGGGAAGTCATCCTTTGGACAAGCTTTGTTGATGTCTCTGAAATCTGTACATATCCTGATGTTGCGATCTGGTTTACTGACAGGTACCAAGTTGGAGATCCATTCAGGGTAATCAATTGGGTGTATGAATCCGACATCCAATAACTTCTCAAGTTCTGCTTTGACTAGTAATGCCACTTGTGGATGCATTTTTCTTAATTTCTGTTTCACTGGTTTTGCCCCCAGTTTGACTGTCAAATGATGCATTACCAAATCTGGATCCAATCCAAGCATATCAGCGTATGAACAGGCAAAATTAATTTGTCGTTCTTTGAAGAAACTTATGAATTTTGACCTTTCGGACTCTGTCAGTGATTGAGCTAGGAATATGTTGTGTGGAACCTCTTCTATACCAATGTTTTTTTTGATAGTCTCTTCTACCAACATGGATGACTTTTCTTCATATGATGTTGGGAGAATGTCGAGCCTTCCATCTTTGGGCACCTCAGAGAGGTTTTCACCCTTAGATATGTCCTTTCTTTTTACTTTTTTGGAGTCAGATAGCGCCACAATGTGGTTTTCACCATAAGACCCTTGATTTGTTCTTATTTTCACATTTTTGCGACTGGAAGGTCCGACACCCTCACCAAAATATGCCATGCTATTGAGTTCTATGGTGTATCCTGCTTTATGGTCTCCAGGGGGAAGATCATCTCATATGCCTAGATAGTCAATAAAAGCTTCATCATTTTGGAATGTATCCAACTGTGCAGGTCCCAGTCAATGAGTTGATGGTGAACAAGGGGAAGGTCGTTAATGCCCTCGAAGTTAGTGGGGCTAAGAGTGAAGATGTGGTTATATTCGGGTATGTCAAGGTAATTATCGAGGTCATCGATGGCACTCTCCTCATCAGTCTCGATCACGAGCGAATCCAAATTATCGTCACTAGTAGTGCATTCCGGAATAGGGGTTCTCATCCTATGTGATTTCAACCTAGAACCTTGAGACAAGGACTGTGTGGGCTCCTCATAGGTTGTTTCTTGACCAACTCTGAATTTGTTATAAAACTCCTCCTCTTCTATGGGTTCACCTGGCTCTCTGAATGTCTCAGTGAGTTCGTAGTCACTGGAAGACTTGTCAGAACCCCATTCCCATTTGTTGGAATCTGTGGAATAGCGATTCTCTTGTTGAATTTGGTAGCTTTGATTGGTAAGGCTTCTTCTATCCTTTGGGTGTGGACCTTGGAAGTTAAGAAACCAAGTCCTTTCTCGCGTTCCTTCTTGAAAGTCAATTCAGGTTGTAAAGGTTCAATGATGCCTTCCTTTCGTAACCCCAGAGGGGTTTTTCCATCATACCCGAATTTTTGTAGAATTTTGAAGCCTTTGCCATATTTCTCACATGGAAGATTGATGTGGTCTTGTGTTTCCTCTTCATTGTCCCTGAAAAGCATTTGGTATAAATCTTCCTCTTCTAGTTCGCCCCATCTTTGAAAGGTAGTGGGATCCCATTTGAGCTTCATGATGGAGATTTGCTTGTTAGGATGTGGTCTTCCATATTCTTTTGGGGAACTCATGACTTGTCTTAAGCACATGGTCTGATTGAAAGTATATTCCCCCATGCCTTTGTCCTGAAACTTGCCTTTAAGCTCACCTTGTTTGGATGTCGAAGGTTTTAATGACTCAGGATCAATGTATGCCGACGAAGGAACAACTTCCTGATTACTAGGAATGATGGTCTCAGTCTTTGATTTCAGTTTATTGCAATATATGAATGGATTAGGATCACCGTTAACTGTTACTTCCACTCCATTATGAGGAAACTTAATGCATTGGTGATATGTGGATGGGACTGCCCTCATTTCATGGATCCAAGGACGTCCTAACAATATGTTATAAGTGAGATTTAAATCTAGGACTTGACAGACCACATCCTTTGTAACTAGCCCAACTCTGAGAGGTAAGATGATTGTACCCTTGGATGAACACTCTTCATCATCATATGCCTTAATGGTGATCTTGTTTGTAGAATTCACAACTTTATCAGAATATCCCAATTGTGTGATAGTGCTTAATGTGCAAATGTTTAGACCTGCTCCTCCATCTATTAGGACTCGTTTTATTCAATGTTTGTGTATGAAGGCTTCAATGTGTAATGGTGCATTATGTGGCTGACTTACGGAGGCGTCATCGGCTTCCGTGAAAGTAAGTGAATGTGGAATGGAAAGGTATCCCACCATGGCTTGAAATTGGTCCACGTTTAGATCAGTAGGAACAACAGTATCTCTCAAGATTTTATCAAGAATGGCTTTATGTACGGGAGATATGCGTAATAGTTCAAGGATTGAAATGAGCGCGGGTGTCTTCCCTAATTGTTCTACAAGGTCATACTCAGGTTTGGTTGATGAAGAAGTGGTGTTTTTAGTTGAAGCACCTTGCAAAGTGATTTTACCTCGGCGGGTTGTAACATGACATTCAGAGGTAGGTTCAGAAGAAGATCCAACACCTTTTAGGACAATCTTGGGTCTGTGAGTAGAATTCTCGGATGCTTTGTCCTTTATGATAATAGTAGAGACGTAATTGTCCATCGAGATGTGATTGATAGTTGAATCATAGTTGTAGGAAGCTCTAGTATAGTTGGTTTGGTCATCTGTGGCTTTAGCTTTTCCCTTGTCATGTTTTGGGAATGGTTCTTTAAACATCTCATGTTCTTGATTGGATGAATGTCCCTCAATCTCAATATCACCTCTATTAATGAGATCTTGTATGATGTTCTTTAGTCGATGACAAATTCCTGTCTTATGACCCTTGCTTTTATGAAATTCACAATACTCATCATCATTCCACCAATTTGGTTTGACCTTTGGTTCATATGGAGGAAAATCTGGAACTGTGATCACCTTGTTTGCCACTAGCTTCTTGAAGACTAACTCAAGTGTTTCTCCCAATGGAGTGTACTTCCTTCGTGATCTAGAAGTTGTTTGAGTATTCACTTGATTGTTTGTAGAACTTGATCCTGAAAAGATGACTTTGGGTCGCATTGTGTTGGCATCAACAACACCATCATTGACTGTGTTCTTGTTTTTATTCCAAAATCTTGGCTTGTCTTTTCCCTTAAAGTCATCTTTGTTTTCCTTGAATATTTTAATGACTCCTTGTTCAATTAGGACCTTCTCTGTTGCTAAGCCTTTTTCAATGATGTCCTTGAAGGTGGACAAACAAGCTTTTCTTAGATCATAGCCAATGTCTTTGTTAACATTTTGTGTGAACATTTCTACCATTTGTTTTTGTGGAATTTCACAAGAGCATCTACTGGCTAGATTTCTCCATCTTTGTAAAAATGATGCAAAAGATTCTCCCTCTTTTTGCTTAGTATTGCACAAAGTAGTGACTGATATGTCTGTCTCTATGTTGTAGGAGAAATGTTGAATAAATGCCTCTGCTAAGTCACCCCATGACTTAATTCCGGTGGAAGTTGGGAGAACCATTCCATAGCTTGATCTCCTAAGCTTTGTGGGAATAATCTCATCAAATATGTCTCTTCTGCTGCTACCTCAATGCAAGCTGTGAAAAACTATCTTATGTGTGCCTTAGGATCCCCTTTTCCTCTATACTTATCAAATTTAGGTGTCACAAAGTGTATAGGAAATGAAGGCATTGGAATGCTCTTGTCAAATGGATAAGGACATATGTCTCTCATTGTGTATGTTGGCTTTGGTGTATTTATGTCCTCCATTTTCTTTTGTAAGTCCCTGATTTGTTGTTCCAAACTGCTCTTAGGTGGAGATCGACTTCTTGGAGCATACCCCATGCTTGAGGCACCAATTGGAGGAGGAGCATGTTGCATATATGGATGATATTGATCATACACATGTTCATATGGTGGAGGTCTGTAATGATGCTGCGTATATGGACCACTTGGTATAGATTCATATTGAGGAACCCCATATCTATTTTGTGCATGTATACCATATTCTATAGGCATGTCATGTTCCATTGTGTTGCCCCCAAATTTGACATGATGTTTCCTTGTGTCCAAATTTTGAGCATGCCTTTGAACATCCAATTGTTTTGGTGGTTTTTCCTTAGCATTTGTATGTGATTGAGCATATTTCTCTGCATAAGACTTCCATAATGGTCTACAAAGGTAAGTATCATATGTTTGACCATGTGTATGTGGGACCTCTGGTTTTTGAAGCAAAGCTGATGGTGATTCTGGTACCATGTGTGGTCCTCTATTTTCTCCACTATTAGGTCTCCTTTGATCCATATTAGAGTGCGGTTGTTGCAAAGGTCTATGTTCCATTATTTGAGACATGTCAAAATCATGAGGTATCTTGGCTCCACTTTGTGCCATGATTTGTATGAAGTATTGTCTATCCCTCCTCATTATTTCCTCAACCAACCGATTGAAATGGGGATTCATAATGGATTCTTCCACATCTTCTGAATGTACTGAAAAGTTGTCCACATTGTCATTTTGTGTAGCATTGTTGTTTATAGTGTCCATGTTCTCAACATATGGAATGTTTATATAGGCATCCATGTCAGGTAATGTAGTATGATCAAAATTGAAAAAGATATCATTGTCATACTCATAAGAACTCATGTTTGTGGACTCTTGAGCCTCTTTATTTTCTCTCCTAGATTTTTGAAGACGGGTTTCAACCATGAACTAGGTATTGACCAAGATGTGAGAGACTAGATGAAAAATGGAAAGAGTATGGAAGACCAAGAGTTGAATGGAATGTAAATGAGTCTGAAGTGTACTTGCAATGTCCAAAGTGTAAGACCAAGTATGTATGTAGTAGAGTAGGTGTGACTTCCAAAGAGAGGATAGTTTCTCTTGATGAGGTAAGTTGACCTTGACTCTAAGTAAAACCAAATGAGACCCAAAGGTAAGAAACCTTGATGAGGGACCACTTAGCAAAGTGTTGTTGTATGTAGTGTGTTGACAAAGTATGATGAGGACAAGCAAGTGACCTTTTGACTCAAGTTTAGACAAATGTGAATGTAATGTAAGGTGTAAAGCAATGATGAATTTTGTGAGACCCAAGGATAGGTTGAATGCTAAATGAAACCCTAGAGAGATGACCTACGAAGCTCAAGATTTTTGAAACTGACTGTGTTTGCTTGCTAGACTGTAACAGTTTTTCAATTCTGGACACAGACGCGCCTGTATACCTCACAGACGCTGCTTCCCGACACAGACGCTACTCTGTTTAACATAGACGCGCCTCTGTGATTTTCTGTCAAATGTAATGTTTGCTATTGGAGCACAGACGCGATTCTGTCCTGCACAGACGTGGCTAGACAACACAGACACTATTATGCCCGACACAGACGCGTTTCTGCAAATTTTGTACAATTTTTCCAATCTGTGAAGTTGTTTTGTTGTGACCAAATCTGACTATTTGACTATTTTTCGTGACAAGAGGACACAGTGTTGATGAGGACTCAATGTTTGCAAGTGTCTAGACTCCAAAATGACTCCAAGAAAGTGTGTTGTTTGATGTAAAAAATGTTTTTGCATACACTTGAAGACACAAAAGACACAATGTTTTGCTGTTTGGTCTTGAATGTTTTGAATGTTTAAAATAATTCAAGCACAATTCTTATGGCTGGCCAAGACAATAGTTGTTGATCCCACACGGGGTTTTACCCCCGAGGCTATGCTATTCAGAGCAGATACTTAGATGCTTGACCTCACTGGCTCCACCCTTGGCACTCACTTCTCGGGTCAGCCAAGCATCAGTCCCCATGAAAAATCCCCATGGCGAACTTCGTATCTCTACTAAGAACCGTATGTGTGTGGGCAGCTACCAGAGGTCCAACCTCCTGCCCCAACAACTAGAAGGATTGGGCTTCTAAAAAAAAAAGGTGCTATTAAGGGCATCTGCTCGTGTGGACATACATGCGGCTCTTTCAGCTTTGTAAATACAGAAGGTTCCCAGCCAATAGGGGTTACGCCCTACAACTGATCAAATAAATTTGATCAAATGGGTTTATGGGGAGACATAGTGTCGGTATGAACTAATCAACACACGTTATTCATAGTTTTCACCATGAATACATTTGTTTATAGTGGTTCGGAAGAGGTGGGTTTTCCTTGCTACCACTTGGGAAGACAGGCCCTCTAAAGATTAAACAAAAAGATCCTATTGCTCAAGACACAAAAGACAATGATTCAATTTTAATGCACCAATAGAAGTGTTTGCTAGTCTATGAAAACAAGGCACACAATAAAAATCCAAAACCCTCGCCGAGGATCTACAACAAAGAGTTGTTAGTAGTTTGGATTTGTTTGAAATAATCACCCCTTCCTGCATGCACACAAGTTAGGTAAATTTTAAAACCCAAAAGACTTTGTGAAAATAGGGAACCAAACGATTTTGCTTCCAAGACAAGCTGCACCAATTTTGTTAGCTAGATCTGAAAATGTTAGTCCAAAAATAAACTAGATCTGAAACCCTAAATGCAAAATCCGAAAACTGAATCAATAAAACTTCAAAATTTTGAAACAAGTGATACACAAATGTGATTACCCTCGACACAGATGCGACTCTGCGACATAGACGCAGTTATGTGAGACACAAATGTGGATAAAAACCATAGACGCGCTTTCTAGACACAGACGCGGATAAAAAGGACTTAGATGCGTTTCCATAACACAGACGCGCCTTTCAAAAACCTGCAAAATAAAATTTTGTCGAAAACACGGACGCGATTCAAGATGTCGCAGATGCTCCAGAAGATCAAAAACGCGATCCGAAAGTATGCAGACGTGAAAATGTCAAAAATGTTGTCGGAAATGCTAGATCTGCAACTTCAAACACAAAATCTGCAACAAAAGGTTAAATGCAAAAAGGGACAAGAGTCCCACCGGGCGTGCCAAAATGTATATGGTGAAAATGGATAACAATGATAACAATATTGAAATGCTAAATGAATCCAACCACAAAACCCTAGCCTAACAATCAACAGAGATCCACCATAACATATGAAGATTACCTAAGACAATGCAAATCACATGAAATCACAGAGATTATACCACCACATGTCCAATAGGGTTTGGATCTCCATTCTTCCTATCTCCATTGATCTTGCTTGATATATTTGCTCTCAGATTTTATATGCACAAGAGCTCAACAAAGAACGGAATGTGGTTGCAAGTAGGATCGTAGTGTAGTCAATTGATCAAGTAGTTAGCTCCTTAGGATCATTAGGATGATTAGGGTTTGATAATGAAGGAAGCATCTCCTTATATAGAAGACACTATATGAAATGGAGGGATAAGATTGAGAGGTGTAAAAGGAGGTCGGCTATGATTAGAGGGTAGGTAAAAGAAATAATAAAATAATGAAAGGCGTAGGTAGTGTATGAATTAAGAGATGAATGACATGTGTCATAGGTAGAAAAGGCTAATGAATTAATTAAATAAATAAAGATTTATTTAATTGATAGAAGAAGTGGTATAATTAAATAAATAAGATATTTATTTAATTTAGGAAAAGGATAATTTAAATAAATAAATGTATTTATTTAAATGAGAAATAAGGCTAGAAGAGGATAAATGAATTAATTAAATAAATAAAGATTTATTTAATTAATAGAAGAATTAGGCTTAGATAATTAAATAAATAAAATATTTATTTAATTAGACTGGACAATTTTGGGTGTCTACACTACCCTATACTCATAAGTTGTGTTTCAATCCAAGAACAAAGTATACATCTAAAATAAACTTTTTCTCCCCCTTTTTTGTTAGAATATTGACACTTGCTTTACCCATAACTGAAACTTTATTGTCATTCCCCAATCTTACATCTGATTTTACACTATCATCCAAACTTGAAAACATTTCTAAGTTTCCACTCATATGAATGCTACAACCCGAGTCTAAAAACCATATGTCTTTCTCACTTTCTTGTGCAACATTACAAGCTATGAACATGATGTCCTGAGTTTGACTTTCCTTGGTAAAATTTGCAATTTGTTGCCTAGAATCATATTGCTTCTTTCTACATTCTCTTAAATAATGCCCAAATTTCTTGCAATAATGACATTGGACTGAGGATTTGTCATACCTTTGGATTTGGGGATAATTTTGAGTTAATGTTTGATAGTTGCATCTTCCACTTGAGCTTAATGGACTGCTACCTCTTCCACTTGAGTTTGATGGGCTGCCTCTTCCACCTCTATATGAATTTCGTCCTCTACCTCTAAAATTTGTTCCTCCCCTTCCTATACCATGGCTAATTGAGACTTGTGTCTTGAATGCATGCTCCAAATTTCAATTTGTTGACCTGCTATGTCTATGCTGATGAGAAATGAGTGATGCATGAAGCTCATCCACTGAAAACTATGATAGGTTATTTGTCTCTTCTATGGCTACTACAATAGATTCAAATCTTGTAGGCAATTTTCTCAAAATCTTTTCAACCACTCTTCTTTCTTCAAAGTTTTCACCATGAGATCTAATTTGATTTACCAATCCAATGATTTTAGTGAAAAACGAGTGTATTATATCTGATTCTTTCATGTAAATTGTTTCAAAATCCCTTCTTAGCATTTGCAACTTAGCTATTTTCACCTTTTCCATTCCTTGATAGGCTATTTGAAGAATATCCCATGCTTTCTTGGACTTTGTTGCTGCTTGAATCCTTATAAAAATGATTTCAGTTACTCCATGAAAGATGAAGAAGAGGGCGTTTGAATCTTTCTTTTTATTTTCCTTCAATATGTCTTTCTCTGCTTGAGTTAATGCATTATATGCTGCTGCATCTACTGGTTCTTGGTAGCCATTCTCAAGAAACTCCCATAAATCTTGTGCACAAAATAATGCCTTCATTGTGATTGCCCAGTAATCATAATTTTTCCCATTGAACTGATAAATTTGTGGGTTTGTCAATCTTGTGCTGGAAGCTGCCATTGTTGACTGCAAATATCTCATCAACCCACTAACCTTCAACTCTGATACCATTGATGGACATAGGCAAAGGAATAAAAAAAACTAAAAAGAGGGCACTAGAACAAATATAAAACATAAATTTCATGCATTTATATATCTCAGATAATACACAATACTTGACTGCACAAAACAGAAACAAGGAATTGCAGCACACTGGTTATATATATTCATAAGAAATACATTAACAAAAAAAACCCTGTTCTGTTCAGCAATAATACAATTCTTTCTGCTTCTCTTGTGAAGCCCCAACACAAACGAGACTACCCCTGCTCTTTCACAGAACACTATCTCCTATGATCACTACATCTACTTATAACCAAGATCAAATAAACATATGGAGGGTAAAACACTGAAAAATTAATTTGAGACCCTTACCTCTCCATGCATTCGAACTGCTATGCAAATTTTACCAAGCATAAATCTACAATCTTCTCATAGTTCACCACACGCCTACACACGTGATCTGCACAAGTGACGCTTTCTGCACTTTTCAATATTTCAAAAAAACTAATACAATTTCATGTGTTTTCCTTTGGTAAAAGTATTTTACAATCCTCGAGGCCTTAGTTCCAATATTTTCAGTGCTGGGGAAGACAAAAATTATAGATCCTCATGCCTCACATCACAACACTCACACTAACATCATCTTTCCTTTAACATCGCATCAATCACACTAACAATTCAACTCATCAAGGTTACCAAGCCAATAATAAACCTCTCTTCTCTTCAAAAAGATTTGGCAAAGAAAATGGAAGAAGAAAATGAATCACTTACTGAGGAAGGTCTTAAAAAGTGCTACTCTATATTTCATATACACCTTGTGCTACGCCTTATATCTAGACAATACTTCAAGGATTTCCTTGACAGCACTAGCTATTCTTCCAAAAAGAAACCAATGGATTGAAATAATATAAATACCTATCTCTATTACCAATCACATCCAATTAGTTCAGATTTCTAGATGACACTTCTTTGTATTCTAGAGATTTGAAATTCTATGCCCAACGACAACAAATTATGCACTGGTTCTCCTCTATACACGTACAGGCACGAGAATACCAGTTATTCAAAGACTATAATCAGAATCTGCAACATATTGGTCACCAAATGTACACAGCAGTTTCTTCACCAATGACATCAATAATAATAATCTATAGGTACAAACGCAATAGTTTCTACAAACAACAATAGCAAAACGGATGTAGCACTAGTAGCAAAAATAAGAACTTCTATACACTTGCTTCCTTTCAGATTTCACATTCCAAAGGATATGTTCAATATTTCATTCAGTGATGAAAGGGAGAATTTATACAGAGGAGTTGATGCAATTGGGATAACCAGACCAAAACAGTTGTAATGTAATATACACCAACAATCACAAGGTGAAAAAGGTTGATAAGGGAATATGATAAATGCAAACATCAGTAGGGCTCTTTTAAGAAGATTGGTAGGAAATCTGATATATATTATAGCTTTTGTGAGGTATTCATTGTAACAAGTTTTGATTTGAAATTTGAGTATAAAATGGAACCTTTTTGGTATATTGAATAGCCCAATAGATTATTGAATTTTATTATATAAGAATGAAATTATTGAATTTGATTATATTTTAGATTTTAAAAAATAATTTATTTTTATCTTGTAGAATAATTATCGTGGAATTTTAAAAAAATAAATGGTTTTATTTTCTATGGTAGATGTATGTTAGATGAATTTTTTTTTATTATTTATAATAATGTTTACAATGGATACCTCCACCTAAAATAAACCAATCTATACTACCCTTACAAGATAGCAATTACATAGCCAATTGTTCATATAACCAGCCCAAACCCAATCTTTTGAATATACAATGAGGTCCCATAGGACTTTTTAGGATACATAGAACATCATGATTATGGCAATCAAAACATAAAACAATTTGTTCTTTGCTGGATTAATAAGACATATAGACATTCCTCATTATTTTATTAAAAAAATTGAAAGATGAAGAATATGTTGAAAGATTTATCTATCAAAGTAATTTCAGGTTCAATATTAAATAAATTAGGAGAAAGAACTTTGATTATTAAAAAATAATATTAAAGTAAAAGATAAATAATTTTGATTTATTATTAAATAAATTAAGAGTTAGAAAATGAAGTATAAAGTATTTAAGGAGCAGAATAATATAAGAAATAATAATTAAAGAATTTAGCTCATTATCAAACAAAGCATGTGTTTGACAATTAAACATTAACATGAAGAATATTTGAAATTTGATGTATACATAATTAAAGAATAAAGTATATCATTAAAGAGTTGAATGAAATAAGAAAAAAAGAAAGATATTTCTTTGTAGACCAAAAAAATATGATAAAGATAGATATATTTAGTTAATTTGTGTGTCTTAATGTTGATCATTAGTTTTATTAAATTTAGACTTTTTCTTGGGAAAACAAATTTTCTTATACTAAATTAACTTGTTCTTGACCGGCTCTTGACCTGCTCCCAAAAGAAAATTTAGTATTAAGACTATAAGAAAATTTAGTATTAAATAACTTGTTCTTGACGTAAGAAAATTTAGTATTAAATCAACATCAATATTGATATCAATTTTCAATAAAATCTTTCCTATTCAAGATTCAAACATTAATTTGAAATGGTTTTATATAACAAAATCAAATTATAGACAATTTTAAAAGGTCCCAAGTAGTTATCAGCTAGATTTGTTTACAAAAAAAGATCTTCGATTTGACTACAATATCATCTATTTTATTGCCTTTCACGGTAATATCATCCCCACCTATGATTTCCTCAATGCTCAGTTGAGAGTCCGACAGACTAAACTACCAATGGTTTGCCAGTGGGAAGTATCCCAGTCTTCACCCTGCTCATATTCAAAACAACACGTGACACAAATCTTCCATATCTTGACTGCACCATGCAGTGAAGAGTTTTATAATCAAATTACTCTAATTAATTATCAAATATTTTGTCTATGGCTTTGCCAGTAAACCATCTAAACTGTTTGTTTGGAAAAAAGACCAAGTGAAGATAGACATACCTTTGGTAGTACGATAAAAATGGCTTGAAATCCAAATCCCTTTATATGGGAAAGTGAAATGATTTCCAATTGCTCTGCACTCAACATCTCTATCACCTTGATCAACAGACTTGCTGGGCATGAAACGATTCTTCTCTGCACATTAATCATAATTTTAACTTGGCGGGGGAAATCCTCGCATTGCTCCAAGATAACATCTTCGTTACGATAAAGTAATGAGCTTTTTGACCTGAAAGGTTTGTCGTGGGACTCGAACCCACCATTTCCTCCTTCACTATTTGTGAAATTCCTGTGAATCGATTCCTCGACGCTTTCACTTTGTTGTTCCAGCTCACAAACCCTAAGTTTTAGTTCTCTCAAATAGCTTGTGGCATTCGCTAATATTGAATGCTTATCTTTCTGCAAAAATGGGCAACAAAAGTCAGAAATAGAAACTTCTTTGTATAGTGTGATGATTAATTCATGATAAAATGACTAGAAACTTATTACAAAGTATTATTATTGCTGAGTGTTAATCTAAATATTGTCATGACAAAGAATCAATCAGAAAAAAACATATAGAGATTCGACATAATTATATTCGTGATTTGATTCAAGATGGACAAATGGAGCCGCAATTCTGCTCTTCATCTTGCAGACATATTTACCAAAACTCTTCTAACAAGAAGTTTTCAAACCTTCAGATATCACTTAGTTCTCACCTCCATTCATCAAGATTGAAGCTATGATCGATGAGCTTACACACGAATGCATATCTCAGTTTTTTGCTTTAGTGAATCAGCAGTTCATAAAACTGCTATGGTAACTTTTTTTAGGTTTTAAGTTTTAGTCTTTGCACTGCTGTTTACACAGTGAATAAAGCAGGTTTAGTTTTACGATTTATGTTATAAGAATGACATACAGGGACACCTTACTCCCACATATCTCAACAGAATGATATTACTTAAAAGAAAAAACCGTACCATTATAAAAATGACACAAAGCATGTTGCAGACAAAAAAATCTTCCAAAACATTTACCCTTTAAAAAAATCAAAGGAATTCAAAAGTAGTAGCACGATTTAGTAACTGTAACGTATGACACATTTTCAGAAGTTATAGTAAGGAATTGAAATTAGGAGTAACCTGATTATTATAGCTAATTACAGCGTCATAAATTTTCATATCATTAGAAATTGTCAGGGACAAGATTATAACGATGCTGTGGTAATATCATTTTCATATCATTATGACGATGCTGTGGTAATATCATACCTTACAACTTGTAGGAAGAAGAGAGTAAAGATTCTGAAAATGCTGGTTCAATTTGACTCTCCTATTGCGCTCTGCAATCATGTGGTGAAATGCTGATTTTTCTTGATTCTTCTTTTTTGCATTTGAGAGAGCCATTAAGCATGATCTCGGGATCTCTAACTTTCTATCTTCATCAATTTTTCTCAGAAATGTGAAACATTTCTTGTGGAGAGTCTCAGATGATACGAAAGAATCTGCAGCGGCGTTCGAATGAGGATTTATGTAGGCGGTGAAGGCACTAAACTGAGGTGCCCACATCTTATTTTCCAAGGAATTCCCAAACTGTTGATCAAATCTGTCCATCATGATATCGTAAGGAGGAAGCTCAAACTGGTAGTCGTCCATTATAATGATTTCAGGAGCATCATTGCCTAAAGCGCTTTTGCTAGTCTCTAAAAGAGATTCAATGCCATCATTGTTCAATCTAAAATCGTACGTTTCCATGGCTAAGTGTTTGAGCCTAAATTGGTATTCGATGTAACTTGTAACAAAGGAGTCTATATATGACCATAGAGGTTTTTTATGACAATTGACGTAACAACTTACGTAATTCAAATTGTCTTTTCCAAAGCAGTCAGACGGCAAAAGTCCAATATTTATTAATCAATTCAATGCTGAGCTATTATGGGTCGATTCCCTATTTTTATTTTATAGAGGTTCAATATGTCAAGATGCCCCTTTCAAGCATGAACACAATCTTCTACGTGTGTCTAGCAATTTGGTTCATTCCAAAGTGATTATATCAATTGCATATCTACCTCATGTAGTTCCACACCAAACAATATATTTAATATGAAATATTTTGAGTTTACTCCCAAGGGCTGTCCACAATATAAATCCAAGCTAATCCTATCTTTTATATAAGTCCATTGTATAATTCAAAAGTCCTAAATCCAATGCTACCATATGCTCCATTCCTAGTCAAACCTACTCTAGAGAGTCCCATTCAAAATCCATTCTTATCATGCCAAAGCATTGAAGCCTTTGAAGAATCTGCCATACATATCCAAACTCATACTGCATGTCAAGATGATATTCCAAAGACATAAGAAATGTGTTCTAACATAAATCAAGATCATGATAACATAACTCTCCAATCTCATCCAATTTTTTATCAAGATCCTACTTGTTAAGATTCTTATGCAGATCCCCTAATCCTTTTGTATTCCATCGATGATGATCCCCTTCCATATCAAGAGAAAAGTGTCCTTCCAAGTCCAAATCAACACCCCCCTCCTAATCAAGATCATGATATTTCTTCCATCACCTTCAATGATCCATTTCAAAATCAAGAGCAAAGTACAAATTGAATGATCCTCCTCCATGTCAAGATCAAAGTATCCCTTTGTCTCCTTCTCTTAATCCACCTCATGATCCTAGTTCACTTCACAATCCCATTTCCTCTACCCATGTTGTTTATGAATCCATTAGATATCAAAAGGGTTCCTCCACTTTCATCCAATTCGGTCTACTTTATAATCATGTCATTCCTTCCATACCATATCCTCCTCAAAATTGATTCACATCTTATTTCAAAAGCAAGAAGTATCACATTAGTAAAAAGATCTCTCAAATCATGCATTATCAAGGAAAAGGGTCAGGCCTACATGAACAAGGTATACTAGAGCCCCTTCATATCAAAGAAAATCTCAATTATCATGACCTTGGATGCATAGCTCACCCTCAAAACATTGGTATCCCTTCCAAATCCTACATTCCTCCATCTAAGTCCAAACATGAACATTCCCCATCCTCCAAATCTATTTTGGGTCCTTGTATCGCAAAATCAAAGCTTTCCTTCCTTCCATCCATCTTAGGACCCCTACATCCCTCCATCCACTATACATATGACCCCTAGCTCACAATCTAATAATCCTATCATAAATCAAGATTAGGAAAGGCACACATCTTTGAGAAATTTCCAATGATCTACCTACATTAACCCATCCAAAACACCTCCATATCATTCCTATTCATCCATGAATCCAATTCCCTTTGGAAGCAATTTGGGTGCCAAGCATAAAATCCATAAGTCTAAAAATCCAAATACATCGAAAAATCAACATGTTTATGTTGGCATTGTGATTGTCATTGATGTCACATGGTATAGGATGGTTAGTAGTATAAGAAATATTTGTGCAATACTATTATTGTTGCATACTTATTGAGATGTCTTTGATATTCACCGGTAAGTGAGAAAATGTCTTTCAGCACAAAGACTTTTGGAGTCACTGGTACACAAGTTAGTGTTGACTTGTGAAAGGACTGCAAACCAGTATAGGATATGCTGGCAGTGCATTGTTTCCAACTGACAAGTGAGTTAGTGTCAACTGACAACCGATATGCTGAAGGATGTTTGGATAAGAAACAACAGGACTCCCACCGGATAAAGAAGCAGTCACCATAAGAAGTAGTTGACATCATGATGTGGTCAGAGGAGTTGACTCAGACTAAAGTTTAGTACTCTTATGCAGGACCGGAGCTCTCTGGACAGACAAGTGATCAATTTGCTTAGTGACCAGAGACTAGTGGCAGAAGATAACAGAGTTACACCAGTGAACCGGTGATACAGGTTGAAGGATGATATCCAACGGGAATCTCAGAGCAGTGACTAGTAAGCTGGATGCGATGACCAAAGGTGAGTTAGTCATGGTGAGATATCATCAAACAAATGGATAGTGAAGTCTATAGCAGTTAACAACCAGTTAAGGTGAGATTTGTGTGGATTTTCTGTTTCACATTTATAAGACTGAACTCGACCTAGAAGTTGCTATTTTTGGGAGATGCAGCGGTAGATTTGGATGAATAGTTGGTGGAATTTTTGCAGGGTGCACAGAGAAAGAGCGAGTAGATTTAAATTTGAGATCTACTGAGTTTTGTGATTGCATTGCTTAAGGAAATACCTGAAGGTGATGATAGAGGGAGTATAAAGTGTTTTGAGTTCATGCAAAATATTTTTGATCACAAAATATGCAGTGCAAATCTTGTGAGAGGTGATCCAAAGTGCAAAGTGAAGAGTGAGGAAGTGCTAAGTGTTTTAGTAGAGCAGAGTGTGTGTGAAGTAGAACTGTAGAGTGCAGAGCCAAGGGTATGAGCAGAGGACCAATAGAGTGCAGAGCTGAGGGAATGATCAAAGAACCGGTGTAGTGCAAAGCAAACACAACCAATGCAGACAAAGTATGAGATTCATTGTGGTTTGATCAAGCTATCAGTAGCTATTCCAGCAACTCAACTTCATGTTGCTTTCTAACCATTGAAATCTAAAATCCCTTAACTAGGTGGACTTTAACAGGCCCTTTTGTAAAATCCCTTAACCAGGTGACATCTTAATTGATGATCCTAAGTCCTTTAACAAGGCTATCTCTAACAAGGTAAAGGCACTAACAGGACTTAAAGAAAATTCTTTAACTGGGTGGCACCTAACAGAGATGGCTCCTTACCGGGTGCACTTTAGAATCGTGCATATTTTGTGAGTTTCTACTCACATTATGGTTTTCTCCCATTTGGGTTTCCACAAGATAAATATTGGTGTTCTTGTGTGACTGATCATGTGTGTGCATGTAGTTTATTAATGTGGCTTATTCTGATAAGAATTAAGTTTGAATAGAAAACTTGATTAAGGTTAAATTGGATATAATCGATAAAGTGTTGATTCACCCCTCCCCTCTCAACACCTGTTGGGACTAACAATTGGTATCAGATATTTGGTCCTTAGATTTAGAAGAGCTTAACAACCTAAGGAAAGATTCAAGATGATGCGAAAGGAGGGCCCTAAGTTCTCTAAGGAGAATTACACTTTATAGTGTGGTAGAATGAAGCTCTACCTAAGAACCCTAGGAGATCAATACTAGAATCATGTAAGAATAGAGTACAATGAACCTATAGGGGTTCTCACTACAAATCAGATCAAAGAAAGGAAAGACAACATTACAATTATGGATGTGATTGCTAGCACTTTATCTGATAATGAGTATGCTGAGGTTCAAGATCTGAAAACAACCTATGAGATGTAGAATAAGATGAAGACTGTTTATGGAGGAGATCGTCATGTACAAAAGGCTAAGGTGGACAACTTAAGAGGCAAATTTGATGAGATGAGGATGCAAGAGGGAGAAAATATAGAATATTATAGCAAAAGAATAAAGGATGTGGTAAATTCCATCAGAAGTGTTGGAGGAAAGCTTGAAGAAGATGATGTGGTTAGCAAAATCTTGAGAACCTTGCTACCACAATATGCCATAAGGGTTTCTGCAATTCAAGAACTCAGATCCTTGGAATAGTTAGTGTTTCACTTGACTCACTGATCAGTAAGTTGACTGCCTTTGAACTAAGAAACTATGATAATAGTGTACCAAAGATTGATGTTGCCTTCAAAGCTTCCATGATACCTGCACCAACAAGGAGAAGAAAAGAAACCGAAAACAATTCTACTACAAGAATCGGTCATTCTCATGAATGTGATAACCTATCATCTGAAGAACAGGAACAAGATGAGATTGAAGCTCTATTAGCAACAAGGCTGCCAAGAGGAAAAGGAATGTATAAAGGTAAACTTCCCTTGAAGTGTTTGTCTTGCAATAGAATAGGTCATATTTCATCCAGATGTCCTGACAATGATAGGAAGGATAATTTTAGAAGCTAAAAAGACAAGAGCAAGAAGGAGTGCTATCTTGTAGAAGAAGGAGTTACCTGTGAAGAATTAGAAGGATTTGATGGAGATGGAATTGCATTTGTAGAGGTAAAGTAAGATAACATAGAGGAAAGTGATATGGCATTGATCTCTAGTTCAAACCGATGTGGAGATTGGGTAATTGATAGTGGTTGCACTCACCACATGACCGGTGATAGAAATAAATTCCTCAGCATGGAGGTCTGTAATGGAGGAATGGTGAGATTTGGCAATGATGCTCCTTGTGCAGTAAAAGGTAAGGGATCTATAACCCTAAATGATAAAACAAATTGTGAAGATGTTTATTGGATAGAAGGGCAGTCTGTTAAGTGTTGCACAACTTAACAACAAGGGTTACCAGTTAGAATTTGATGAAGGAATATGCAAAATAAATAATAAACCAGGAGGTCTGATTGCTGCCGGTAAAAAAACTAGAGGAAATATGTTCTGCCTAGACACCACTATAGGAAGTTGCCTAATGGAAAAGGTGGAAGATAGCTAGCTGTGGTACAAAATATTGTGTCATGTAAATTTTGATACTATAGAAAAGGTTAGTAAAATGAAGTCTGTCAAAGGTATGCCTGACATTATGAAACTTGAGAATGCTATGTGTAAAGAATGTCAAATAGGAAATTTTACCAGATCTAGCTTCAACAAAAAATCTTATTCATCTAAGAATGTGCTAGACTTAGTGCATATAGATTTGTGTGGTCCTACTAAGAGTTTCTATGGGGACCGGTACTTCATGCTATTTGTAGATGATTTCTCAAGAATGATGTGGCCTATGTTCTTGAAAGAAAAATCTGAAGCCTTTCACATGTTTAAGGTCTTCAAGGCTCGAGTGGAGAGATGAAACGATAAGAGTCTAAAATTTTTGAGATCAAACAAAGGAGGAGAGTTCACCTCTCAAGAGTTCATAAATTACTATGATGCATAGGGGATTATGAGACAAATGTGTGCACCCAGAACACCTCATCAGAATGGGGTTGCTAAAAGAAGAAACAAAAATCTGATTGACCATGCAAGGACTCTAATGATACAAAAGGATATTCCACATGTCTTCTGGAGAGAAGTAATGAGTAGTACTATGTATACCTTGAATATGATACAGGTGAAGAAGGGGACAAATAAGACTCCCTATGGATTATGGTGTGGATACTCACCCAATGTGAGTTATTTCAAGGTATTTGGAAGTAGATGCTATATCAAAAGGGATGAGTATTCTGGAAAGTTTGATCCCAAGAGTGATGAAGGAACCTTCTTAGGTTACTCCACAAAGAGTAAAGCATATCAATGTTTGAACAAAAGAATTGATAAGATTGTGGAGAGTTCCAATGTGAGAGTAGAAGAGCTCTCTAAGAAAAATGAACAGGATAGCAAGAGTGAACCAGAGGATTATCAAGGATTCGAGTACACTATATCGATTGAACCTACTGAAGATAATCCTATTCTAGTGGAAAATGAGGAAGCATGTGAAGTAGAACCTACACAACCGCTAGAAGAAGCTCCAAGAAATGAATCAATACTAGCAAGGTATGTCAAAAACAATCACTCTGCTGACAATATCACTGGTGACAAAGATGTAGGAGTATTCACTAGAAGAAGAGCAAGAGAGAGTACCTATCTGCTCTCCAAAATTGGGCCCAAAACAACAAAGGAGACTCTAAAAGATGAAGACTGGATCAAAGCCATGGAGGAAGAACTGGAGCAGATTGAGAAAAATGAAACTTGGATTCTTGTGCCTAGACCGAAGAACAAAAATGTGATAGGCACCAAATGGGTGTTTAGAAACAAAATGGATGAAACCTATCAAGTAGTAAGAAACAAAGCAATGTTAGTCTACAAAGGGTATGCACAGGAAGAACGTTTGGATTATGGAGAGACCTTTGCACCGGTGGCCAGATTGGAAGGGGTTAGAGTTCTGCTTGCTTATGTTGCTTACAAGAAGTTCAAAGTTTACCAAATGGATGTCAAATAGGAATTCTTCAATGGTGTTCTAGAAAAATAAGTGTACATAGAGAAACCAAAAGGGTTTGCTTCAAAAGAAGGAAAAGATATGGTGTATAAACTAAAGAAGGCTCCATATGGACTAAAGAAAGAACCAAGAGTATGGTATGATAGGTTGCACTCATACCTACTAAGTATAGGATTCATAAGAACTAGTGACAACACAAACTTGTACTTGAAAATTAGAGAAGATGGAAAATATCTAATTGCAAAGAGTTTTCTAGATGACATCATCTTTGGGGGAGATGATGAGATTGTAGGTATTATGGATGACTTTGTCATGTGTTGCATTGATTTTGTCATTGATGTCAATAATTGTCTTCTTGGAGGTTTACATTATGTTCACCAGTATGGTCAATGGCTTATGCACAGCCACTGGTATGTGTTCAACAGCGGGTTATATGGTTCACTGGTAGCGATGATATCTTGGAGATCATTTGGTTATGTCAAAGACATGGATTGGAAGTTTGGATTTGGTGTTTTGCTTGTTGGTCTAATTGGGTTGACAAATCTGCCTTTATCGATAGATAGGTCTAGGTTATGGACCGGTACATGTTATACATTTTAGATCAGCACAACACATTATGGAGATTGTTTATTGATTGGATATTGTGGTAAATGTATTGAGCTGACATGTTCTATCACATCAAGACTTATTTGTAATTGATTTAATTGTAATATCTTTAGTGATCCGACCTATACATTTGGTCTTAGGTTTTGTATATATGATTGTAAGATCTTATTGAAGATCGGGGATATGGTTATGGTATGAGTTTATTTGAATATTGAAGAGAAAAAATAAGCAGATCCTTGTGCGAATCACGCAGACATTATTTGAAGGTTGAAAGAAGGTTATGAAGGTGTTTTGACACATGTTCAAAGCTTAACCGGTACTAAATCCAGCATTGAAGATGCTATTTTGAGTAGTACATTATCATTGGATTTAACCATCCAATTGTGTAGTCAGTGTGACTCCTATTTTGTGATTGAGCAGTGAGCTCTAGGCAGTTGGCCTTTCTGCATGTGCAGACCCTATTTGTATACACATACTATCTATAGTAGTATCATCTGATTGTGGGTAAGGTTTCCCACCGTGGGTTTTCCCTTATCGGGTTTCTACGTCAAAATATTTGTGTTATGTGTTGTGGATGTTGTTTTTCTTTATGTTTCATGCATTAAGTTAAACTGGTACTGCTATAACTATTAATCTATTTTGCTGGCACTTAAGTTTGGTTTACGAGCATTTAAGTTTAAGATGGAATAATTTGCATTTGGATTACAATTTATTGACAACTAATTCACCCCGCATATTAGTTTTTCCTTCTTGTGACCTAACAATTGGTATCAAAGCTAAGTCCTCTTTTTGTAGAAGCCTAACAACTTGAGGAGATCCTATGGCAACAAATATTTTCCAGAAGGACAGCCTGAAGCTTGATAGAACTAACTATGGCATATGGAAGATTAGAATGGAAACACATTTGAACTGTATTGGAAGAGATATATGGGATGTTACAAAGAATGGCTATGTTGCTCCTATTACGAATCAACCTCATCCACCAACATTGGCTAAGGACATGGACAATGATTGCAAATCAAGAGAAGCACTTCTGAGCGCATTATCAGATCACAGAATCATGGGATTATAAGACCGATCTACTGCTAAAGCTATTTGGGATAAATTGGAAACACTAAATGAAGGAGATACCACTATCAAGATTGCAAAACTAGAATGTTACCGAGTCAGGTATGAAAACTTAAAAATGGAAGAAGATGAAAGAATTTCTGCATTTATGGAAAGAGTTAATGAATTGTTTTTAGCAATATAGTGGTGTGGAGGATCCTTCTATGAAGATGAAATTGTGTCTAGAGTTTTAAGAGAATTGCTACCATCTTACAAGATGAAAGTGACTGCTATTAATGAAATGAGAACAATGCCTAATACTTCAGTTTCTAGAGATACTTTGGTTGGAAAACTTTCAGCATTTGAACTTGAGGAATTTGGTCATGTTGCTACTGTAAAGATAGATTTATCTTTCAAAGCATCAGCATCAGCATCATCATCGTCATCATCTAAAGCTGATTGGAAAGAACTTTATGCAAAAGAACTTGAAGATATGAAGAGAGAAAATGAAGAACTTGAAGAACTTGAAACACTATTTGCAAGGAAGATACCTAAAGGTCCAATAGGAAGTAAGTATGAAGGTAAAGCACCTTTCAAATGTTTTAACTGCAATAAAGTTGGTCATATGGAATCTAGATATCCTGATAGACATGCAAGACTAAGGGAGGAAGCAAAAAGATCATATAAGCCTAACATTGAATATCACAGATATAGATTTAAGAAAAACAGAGGTAAATCATGCTACTATGCAGATGAAGGTGTTACAAATGATTTAGATGAAGATCCAGTAGATAGTGGATGGGGTTTTGTTGCAATAAAAGAAGATAAACCAACACCTATTGTCAAACCGGTAGAATAGGAACTAGCAGCTAATATTGAAGAAAAGGATGAGTGGATTATAGATAGTGGATGCTTGCATCATATGACTGGTGATAAAAGAAAATTCTTATCTTTTCAAGAAATTCATGGAGGTTTAGTAAGGTTTGGAGATGATAAATCTTGTTTAATCAAAGGATAAGGCACTATATCTTTGGATGGTAAGCATAATACTGACAATGTTTATTATGTAGAAGGTTTAAAGCATAATCTTTTGAGTGTTGGTCAGCTGGTTGAAAATGGGTTTTAGTTACAATTCAAGAATGGGAAATGCAAAATCATAAATAGAACTGGATTGGAGATTGCAACTGGTAATCAGACTAAAGGGAATATCTTTCACTTGAATACCAGTGATAAAACATGTTTAATTGCACACATTGATGAAAGTTGGTTATGGCATAAAATACTTTGTCATGTGAATTTTGATTGCATTGTAAAGATCAATTGAACTCAAATAGTAAGGGATTTACCTAAGATTGTGAAACCTCAAAATCTGGTATGTAAGGGATGTCTAATAGGAAAGCAAGTTAGAACAACATTTAAGAGCATTATTGAGAAGTCTAATAGTATTCTTGATTTAATTCATACTGATTTATGTGGTCCAGCAAGAACAAGAATTCTACAAGGAGATAGATATTTTATGCTAATAATTGATGATTATTCTAGAATGTACTGGGTTAAATTTCTCAAGGAGAAATCAAAAGATTTTGGAAGATTCAAGATATTCAAGGCAATGGTAGAGAAAGAAACCGACAAGAAAATCAAATGTTTAAGATCAGATCAAGGAGGAGAATTTATATCTAGAGAACTTAATGCATATTTCTGTGAAGTAAATGGAATCAAAAGACAACTATCAACACCCCGGACACCCCAGTAGAATGGAGTTGTGGAAAGGAAGAACATAACTATTCTAGATGCAGAAAGAACAATGTTAATAGAAGCAAATCTACCTCATGAGTACTAGAGAGAAGTAGTGAATACAACGGTTTATAATTTCAACAAAGTTCACATCAAAAGTGAAACCAGTAAGACCCCTTATGAACTATGGTTTGGTCATATTCTTACTCTTAAGTACTTCAGAATATTTAGAAGCAAATGTTATATTAGAAGAGATGAGTATATTGGTAAATTTGATCCTAGAAGTGATGAAGGAATATTTCTTGGTTATTCATCTAAAAGAAAGGCATATAGATGTTATAATAAAAGGTTATAGAAAATCATTAAGAGTACTAATGTGAAGATAGATGAACACTTTAGAGGAGATTCAAGATCTGTAGAACCGGTAGTTGAAATGATTATAAATGAATTAGAACAAATTGCACCGGTACAGAATGAAGATCCAGTCATGCCAACATCATCAGAAAACTCAACTGTGATTGAAGAACAACAGCCTATGAATGTTAATCAGAACAAACCCAGGTATTTAAGATTGAATCATTTAGAGAATCAGATAATTGGAAACAAGAATCAAGGTGTTATGACTAGAGGAAGATTGGCAAATGAAGAGTAATGTTTAATTTCTCAAGTTGAACCAACATCTGTTATTGAAGCATGTAAGGATGAACATTGGATAAAAGCAATGGAAGATGAATTAGAACAAATTGAAAAGAACAACACTTGGACATTGGTTCCTCAGACTAAAGATAAAAATGTAATTGGAACTAAATGGGTATATAGGAATAAACTTAATGAAGATGGAGAAGTAATCAAGACCAAAGGAAGATTAGTTTGTAAAGGTTATTCACAGAAAAAAGGAATAGAATAGAATGAAACCTTTGCATCGGTAGCCAGAATTGAGGCAATTAGACTATTTCTTGCATTTGTAGCTTATAAGAACTATAAAGTTTATCATATGGATGTAAAATGTGCATTTTTGAATGGAGATCTTGAGGAGGAAGTTTACATTGAACAAATTGATGGATTTTCTTTGACAGATAATAAGGATATGGTTTGCAAGTTAAGGAAAGCTTTATATGGATTGAAGAAAGCTCCTAGAGCTTGGTATGCTAGATTGGATAAATATCTTTTGAAGCTTGGTTACACAAAAGGTAATGTTGACAACAATTTGTATTACAAAGTTACCAATGATGATATTTTGGTTATTGAAGTCTTTGTAGATGATATCTTTTTTGGAGGAGATGATGGATTATGTAAGGACTTTGCTAACCAGATGCAGGAAGAATTTGAAATGTCTATGATTGAAGAGACAAAAAAATTTCTAGGTTTGCAGATTTCACAAATAGATAAAGGAATATTCATATGTCAAACAAAGTACTTGAAGGAAATTTCGAAGAAATTTGGTATGGAAAATTCTAAACCAATAAGTACTCCTATGACTACAACTGATCAATTGACATTGAAGGATGATTCAGCTCCTATTAATCTGACAAGGTACAAATATATGATTGGAGGATTATTGTATTTGACACAAACAAGACCTGATATAATGAATGCAGTATGTATTGTATCTAGATGTCAAACCAATCCTAAAGAAAATCATGAATCAGTAGTTAAAAGGATTTTTTGGTACCTACAAGGTACAACAAATCTTGGTTTATGTTATCCAAAAGATGATAATTTTGATTTATGTGCATACACCGATGAAAATTGGGCAGGAGATGTAGATGATAGAAGGAGTATCACTGGCAGTGCATTCTTTCTTGGTAGAAGATTAATTTCATGGATCAACAAGAAACAAACTTGTACATCAGTATCAACAATAGAATTAGAATATGTTGCAGCAACAACTAATTGTACACAAGTATTATGGATCAAGCAAATGTTGAAGGATATAAAGGTAAAATGTAAAGAACCAATAATTATTTATTGTGATAATTCAGCAGCAATTGATATACTAAAGAATATGGTATTTCACTATAAGACAAAGCATGTTTCTATTAAGTATAATTTTTTGAAAGAGAATGTTGAAGCAAATGAAGTGAAATTGGTTTATGTGAATACTAAAGAGAAAATTGCAGATATCTTTACAAAGCCTTTGCCTAAGGAAACATTTGAATATCTCAGAGAGCAACTTGGTATAATTTCCCCACCGACAGAGACTTAGATGTTGAGGATTGGCATCAAACCGACAGGGAATAACAAAACAATCTTTTTCCGGCTTTGATGAAGGAGAGCTACTTCTCAGGGGGAGTAGTTGGTTGAATGTTAAGTTTTGAATTCTTAACTACTTTGGCATTTGATGTCAAAGGAGGAGAGTTATCTATGGTAAAACATTATTCCTTGGGGGAGATATTATTCATTGGGGGATAGTTATACTCTTTTGGATATATGTATTTTTGGTTTTGGTTTCTGTTACAGAACTTTGCATCGATCTACCTTTGGGACATTGATAAGTTTACTGGTTTTGGCATTCTATTTTTGGCACTTAAGATATTTTTCCATCTAGTGTTGCCATCAATGCCAAAGGGGGAGCTTTTTGGTATTATGGATGACTTTGTCATGTGTTGCATTGGTTCTGTCATTGATGTTAAAACTTGTCCTCTTGGAGGTTTACATTATGTTCACCGGTATGGTTAATGACTTATGCACAATCACCGGTATGTGTTCACCAGCATATTATATGGTTCACCAGCAATGATGATACCTTGGAGATTGTTTATTTATGTCAAAGACATGTATTGGAAGTTTGGATTTGGTGTTTTTCTTATTGGTCAAATCCGGTTGACAGATTTGCTTTTACTAGCAGATAGGTCTAGGTTATTGACCAGTACATGTTATCTATTCCAAATCAGCACGACACGTTATGGAGATTGTTTATTGATTGGATATTGTGGTAAATTTATTGAGCCGACATGTTGTATCACATCAAGACTTATTTGTAATTGATTTAATTTTAATATCTTTAGTGAGTCGACCTATACATTTGGTCTTAGGGTTTGTATATATGATTGTAAGATCTTATTGAAGATCTGGGATATGGTTATGGTATGAGTGTTTTCGATTATTGAAAAGAAAAAATAAGCAGATCCTTGTGTGAATCACGCAAACATTATTTGAAGGTTGAAGGAAGGTTATGAAGGTGTTTTGACACTCATTTTTAGAGCTTAACCGATACTGAATCCAACATTGGAGATGCTATTTTGAGCAGTACATTATCATTGGATTTAACCATCCAATTGTGTAGTAACTGTGACTACTATTTTGTGATTGAGTAGTGAGCTCTAGGAAGTTGGCCTTTTTGCATGTGTAGACCCCATTTGTATACACATACTCTCTATTGTAGTATCATCTGATTGTGGGTAAGGTTTCCCACCGTAGATTTTCCCTTACCGGGTTTCCACGTCAAACTCTCTATGTTATGTGTTGTGGATGTTGTTTCTCTTTATGTTTCATGCATTAAGTTAAACCGGTACTGCTATAATTGTTAATATGTTTTACCGACACTTAAGGTTGGTTTACTAGAATTTATGTTTAAGTTAGAATAATTTGCATTTGGATTACAATTTATTGAGAACTAGTTGACAACTGATTGACCCCCCCCCCCCTCTCAGTTGTCCTTCCTGGGACCTAACAGAGATCAGAAAATGTATTGTAGATGAAATGAAGCGAGAATTTTAAATGTCCATGATCGGTGAAATAAAATTCTTCATCGGTTTACAAGAATCTCATCTATAGAATGGTATATTCATTAGCCAGACCAAGTACATAAGGGAAATATTGAAGACTTTTGGAATGGAAGATTCCAAACTTGTTGGAACTCCAATGGTTATAGGTTGCAAGCTCTCCAAAAATGATGAGGCTAATGAAGTAAATGAGACACTTTACTGATCCATGATTGGTAAATTGTATTATGTAGTACACAGTAGACCAGATATAGCACAAGCAGTTGGCTTGGTTTCTATATTTTCTACAAATCCAAGAGAGACTCATATGGTGGCAGTTAAGAGAATACTTAGATACCTTAAGGGGAATGATGAGTATGGTCTCTAGTATCCACATAAGGGAGATTTCAACTTAAGTGTCTTCACCGATGTAGATTGGGCAAGGAACATTGATGACAGAAAGAGCACTAGTGGAGGTGCATTATTTCTTGGAGATGGGATTGTGTCATGGACAAGCAAGAAACAAATTGCATCTCTCAATCCATAGTTGAGGCAGAGTATGTGGCTACTACAATCAACTATACACAGGTAGTACGGATCAAGCAAATATTGGAAGGTATCCAAGAAAAGGTGACTAAATTTGTGGTGATTCACTGTGACAACACCAGTTCTATCAACATATCCAAGAATATAGTGATTCATTCCAAGACAAAGCATATAGCTATCGAATACCACTACCTCAGGGAATAGGTTCAAGACAAGGAAGTAAGGTTGTAGTATATACCAAAAAAAGAACAGGTGATAGATATCTTCACCAAGCCACTACCGAAGGACACCTTTGAATATCTTAGAGGTAATCTAGGGGTAATTCCCCTGCATACTCTAAGGTGAGTAAAGATTAGAACAACATCAATCTGGTATGATTTTCCTGATATATGTATTTTGATTGATGATTATGGACTACTCTTGTAAGGGGGAGCAGTCAGTACAGTTTGTGAAATAGGGTGTCTAGACTACACCTTTGGCATTGTTGTCAAAGGGGGAGAAGTTTGAATACAGATGATGTAACATGAAGGAAGGTGAAGACAGATCTGACAATGAAGGTAGAAGTCATATGAATGGAAGCCACCTGAAAGGGGGAGTAAGATAATTACTAAAAGATCAGTTCGACAGAAGCAAAAATGAGTGATTTCTAAAGAGGAGTCAAAAGTGTTGCCATCAATGCCAAAGGGGGAGATTGTTGGCATTATTATTGTCATTGATGTCAACCGGTATAGGATGGTTACCGATATAATAAATGTTTGTGAAGTATTGTTATTGTTGCATAATTAATGAGATGTCTTTGATATTCACCGGTAAGTGAGGAAATGTCTTTTAGCACAAAGACCATTGGATTCACCGGTACACAAGGTAGTGCTGACTTGTGCAAGGACTGCAGACTAGTATTGGATATGTTGGCAGTGCATTATTTCCAACTGACAAGTGATTTAGTGTCAATCGTCAACTGGTATGTTGAAGGATGTTTAGATAAGAAACAACAAGACTCCCACTAGACAGAGAAGCAGTCACCATAAGAAGTAGTTGACATGATGATGCGATCACAGGAGTTGACTCAGACTGTAGTTTAGTAGTATTATGCATGACCAAAGCTCTCTAGATAAGCAAGTGATCAATCTTCTTATTGATCAGTGATTGGTGGTAGAAGATAGCAGAGTTACATCGGTGAACCAGTGATACAGGTTGAAGGATGATATCCACCGGGAATCTTGGAGCAGTGATCGATAAGCTGGATGCGATGACCAAAGGTGAGTAATTCATGGCAACATAGCACCAAACAAATGGATAGTGAATTCTACAACAGTTAACAACTAGTTAAGGTGATATTTGTGCAGATTTTCCAGTTCACATTTATAACACTGAACTCGACCCAAAAGCTGCTACTTTTGGGAGATGCGGTGGTAGATTTGGATGAATACTTAGTGGAATTGTTGCAAGGTGCATAGAGAAAGAGTGGATAGATTTGAATTTGAAATCTACCGAGATTTGTGATTGCATTGATTAAGGAAACACTTGAAGGTGACGACAGAGGGAGTATAAAGTGTTTTGAGTTCATGCAAAACATTTTTGATCAAAAAATTTGCAATGTGCAAATCCTATGAGAGGCATTCCAAAGTGTAGAGTGAAGAGTGAGGAAGTGCTAAGTGTTCTAGTAGAGTAGAGTGTGTGTGAACTAGACTGACAGAGTGCAGAGCTGAGGGTATGAGTAGAGGACCAACAGAGTGCATAGCCAAGGGTATGAGCAGAGAACCAATGTAGTGCAAAGCAGACACAACTGGTGTAGATAGAGTATAAAATTGATTGTGATATGATCAAGCTATCAATAGCTATTCCAGCAGATCAACTTCATGTTGCTTTCTAACCATTGCAACTTAAAATCCCTTAACCGGGTGGACTTTAATAGGTCCCTTTTGTAAAATCCCTTAACCAGGTGACATCTTAATTGATGATCCTAAGTCCTTTAACAAGGCTACCTCTAACGGGGTAAAGTCACTAAGAGGCCTTAAAGAAAATCCTTTAACTGGGTGGCACCTAACAGTGTCTTTGTAATCTCGTAAGAGGGATGGATCCTTACTGGGCATACTCTAGAAGAGTGTAGATTTTGTGACTTTCTACTCACACCATGGTTTTCTCCCATTTGGGTTTCCATGAGATAAATATTGGTGTTCTTGTGTGACTGATCATGTTTGTGCATGTAGTTTATTAATACTACTTTTTCTGATAAGAATTAAGTTTGAAAGCTAAACATTATTAAGGTTAAATCTAATATAATTGGTAAAGTGTTGATTCACCTATCCCCTCTCAGCATCTATTGAGACTAACAGTCTAATCTAAAACACATTAAAAAAAAAAAAAAATTGATCCAAAAGCAAAGTGAAAAATAGAATTTTTTTTGAATTCCTAAGTCTCTTATAGAAGAAATGCATTCCAAATATCCATAAGGGAGAGAAAAATAAAAAACCATGTGGATTCCCAAGTCACAAAAAAATAAGCATTGCGTCCTCAAGAAAAATCCAAATTTTGCATTTAAACTTGTTATTCCAAAGGCTTCCTTCTTTCTTCTATCTAAACATATCTCACCTTTCAAAACTATTTTGGGTCCTTATGTCCCAAAATCAACATCTTATCCCCCCTCAAAATCTCAAAATCCAAAATCCACTTGTCCTCAATCATCCCACCACCCCTCAAAGTGTGTGCCAACATTGATCTTGAAGACATTTCCATCCACCCATGTACAAATTTTACAACATCCTATCCATTATCCAACCCCTATTTTCCATCCTTTCACATCTCCCATTCAATCCTTTTCTTAAATCCATTCTCCATTCCATCCTATCATCCTTTTCATTTCCTTCCACCATTAGCCTACAAATATCTGTGGATGTACCTTCAATAGCCATGGTCCTGTAGAGGTGAAAAATTAGGGCTTCCACCAATAGATGTATGAAAACTACTAATTTTTTCTTGGGGACCACTACATTATGGAAATATAGGAATTTGATAGATCTAAACCTAAGAGGTGTAAATTATTATCACGTTCTAGGGATTTTGGATGAGCCTCTTCTTTCCCTTGAGTTGAATTGATTTGTTGAAGATGTTGAAATTAGGGCAAATAGGCTGAAATTGAAGTAATTATGCATGAACAATGAGCTACAGTTGTCGGATCGAGCCACAAACTTGAATCTGAGGATTATAAGAGTATTTGGACCTATTCCCACAAAGAGATCCTAATTTTTTGGGACCAATGTGGTGGCCATTGTGGTCCTCTGCATGTTTTGCATTCCAATCGAGGAATGATTTGTCACCGTAAATAAAGCTTATTTTAATATTGCAGCTCTATACTTGCTTCCTACACACAGAAAAGAAGGAGAAATAGACAGGAAATAGGGTTTTGCCTAAGTAAAACCCAATTTTAGGAATTAACCTTAAATGAAATATTACAAACACTAAAATAAGCAATGGAAGGATATACCTCAAATCTGCAATGACTGATAATGATGATTTGTTGGATTGACTGCAATCACATATGTTGTATGAAATGACATGAACATGACAAAACTATAATCACACACACATTCTTGCATATGAATATTTTAATTTTCTCCACAATGGTTGAATGAAGGAAATGAAGCCTTGAAGATCTCCGAAAATGCTTGATGATGAACACTTCAATGCTTGAATGCTTGATTTCTTGAACAAGGAGATTTATATTGCTTAGATTGAAATTAAGTTGATCACATACATTTATATATGAGGATCTAGATTAATTTATCGATTAGGTCGGCCTTCGATGGTCACATTGAGACACCAAATTAATTTCTCATCAGAGAGGTAAGTCCCAACCTTCTCTTAAAAATGGGGTCCATACAAGGGGGAATAGCACCCTTGTCCTCCTCAATCAGGGACTAGAATTTTCACCTTGGAAGGAGGACACCTCTCTAGGAAATCTTTTGGTAGGTGTTGGCATGTTTCACATAACTGATGAAGATGAGATGATGGCAAATGACTGTACTGGTAGAGGAAGATGACATGATCAGTTATTTATATTGTTATTGATGTCAACCAAGTTCAACTGATGTTTAAAGATGTTTATAGGTTGTTTCTAGTGATTGACTTGTTGGCTAAGTGATTTGGTCTACTAGAGTAAGAGTTTGACAGTTTGACAGATTTTACCGACAAGACTATGAATTAGGACCTTAACCAGTAAAGTAGATAAGTTTTGATGGAATCGGGTGATTGGCGATGTTTTGTGACTTGTGGTTTGATACATAATCTTTTACGATGGATTTGAGTATGTAACCAGAACCACATCCTATGTTGATTACCGGAAGGCATGTTTTCAATTTTTGATGAAGTTTTGTCAGGGTTTAAGGACCGATAAAGAATTCTCTTAACCGGTAATGATTTTTGCTTTGGCGGTGATCTACATCAAGTTAATAAGCTGATGATAACATGGAACATAATGCGTGATGAGTTTGAAAGATGTTTTGGTGTATTTGGAGAATGAATTTCTTGGGAATGTGCAATGTGCTTAGCAGAATGTGCTAAGGGTTTGACATTGTACTAGATCAATTTCCTATGATTATTTATGATCATTCAATGGACGATATTAATTTGTAATTGATTGCAATGATCCCTATGATGATCTGTAATGAGTTGTAAAGATTTGTGATGATATATGTAGTAATTCTTAGGGATTTTTATGCCGACCTATTTGTAAAAGTTATTTATGTCGGCAAGGTTGATGTTTTGAAGTGTCAGTGATTTTTTGAAGTGTGAGAAGCCGAATCTGAGTGTGTGAGAAGATCTGCCAGAGAGATGCAGACATAGAACTTAATTGGATCTGATCAAGCAAGTAGTAGAGTGCTATACAGAGATCATTCATTGTTGTTCTCTAACAATTACATCAGCTAAAATCCCTTAACCGGGTAGGTCCTAACAGGCCTCACATTGTAAAATCCCCTAACAGGGTGACTCAATATCTTAGTTATAAATCCTCTTGCGAGGTTGATCTAAGCATAAAACCCATAAGTCTAAAAATCCACATACATCTAAAGATCAACATGTCCAATGTCAAACACATGTAAAATCAAAGAAAAATTTGATCCAAAAGAAAAGAAAAAAATATTAAATTTTTGTGAATTCCTAAGTCTCTTATAGAAGAATGCATTACAAATAGACTAAGGAGAAAAAAATAAAAAACCATGTGGATTCCCAAGTGACATATAGAAGCACTGCATCCTCAAGAGAAATAAAAAAATTCATTTAAACTTGTTATTCCAAAGGCTCCCTTCATTCTTCTATCTAAACATATCTCACCTTTTAAACCTATTTTGGGTCGTTATGTCCCAAAATCCACATCTTATCCCCCTTCAAAATCTCAAAATCTAGAATCCACTTGTCCTCAATCACCCCACCACCCCTCAAAGTGTGTTCCAACATTGATCTTGAAGACATTTCCATCCACCCATGCACAAATTTTACATCCTATCCATTATCCAACCCCTATTTTCCATCCTTTCATAACTCCCATTCAATCCTTTGTTTAAATCCTTTCTCCATTCCATCCTATCATCCATTTCATTTCCTTCCACCATTAGCCTACAAACATTTGTGGATGTACCTTCAATAGCCATGGTCCTGTAGAGGTGAAAATTTAGGGCTTCCACCATTAGATGTATGAAAACCGCTACTTTTTGCTTGGGGACCACTACGTTAGGGAAAGATAGGAATTTGATTGATCTAAACCTAAGAGGTCTAAATGATTATCACATTCTAGGGATCTTGGATGAGCCTCTCCTTTCCCTTGAGTTGAACTGATTTGTTGAAGATGCTAAAATTACGGCAAATATGTTGAAATTGAAGTAATTATGCGTGAATAGTGAGCTACAGTCATTAGATCGACCTACAAACCTGGATCTAAGGATTATAAGAGTATTATGACCTGTTCCCAGAAAGAGCTCCTAATTCGTTGGAACCAATTTGGTGGTCATTGTAGTCCTCTGCACTTTTTGCACTTTGATTGAGGAATGATTTGTACTATAAATAAAGCTTATTTTGAAGATTGCAGCTCCATACAAAACCCTAATCACACACACATGCTTGCATATGAATGTTGTAATTTGCTCCACAATGGTTGAATGAAGGAAATGTAGCCTTGAAGATCTCTAGAAATGTTTGATTTCTTGAACATGGAGACTTAGATTGCTTAGGATGAAATTAAGTTGATCACATACATTTATATATGAGGATCTAGGTTAATTTGTCGATTAGGCCAACCTCCAATAGTCATATTAAGCCACCAAATTAATTTCTCATCAGAGAGGTAGGTCCCAACCTTCTCTTAAAAATGGGGTCCAAATGAGGAGGACCAGCACCTTGGTCCACCTCATTCAGGAACTAGAATGTGGGCCTAGGAAGGAGGACACCTCTCTAGGGAATCTTTTGGTAGGTGTATGTGACATGGAAAGTGGAGTTAAGGCACTAAACAAATCACTCATATAGGAGTTGAGGGGTAGACAAGCTAAAGTAGGGACACAAATATGAGGTGTAATTGGCCTAGTGACAATTTGTGATGCTATATTGATCCCCCACATTAACAGGAGTATGGGCTTAGATGAAAATATTCATAGTAAATTAGATGAAAGAGAGATGAAAATGAGGAGAAAATAAGCACAAATCACAAGGAGTATATAAGGCATCACTAATTTCGAGGAACTAAGCCCCCAATCTTAGGATTTTAACTTACTCAAATGCATGCAAGGGTACACAAGACAAAACCAAAAAGGCAAAAAAAGAAAATCAAAGACAAACAGGTAAAAGATACACAACACAAATTTTCAAGACGAAAAAACAAGACCTCAAGTCAACTAGTCGAAGAGACCTTGATATCAAAATATCTCAAAAACTAATATCATTCTTTAAAAATGTCATCTCAAGAATAGAAGTGATCACATAAAATAGAAAAGAATGCATCATCCATGAACTAAAATAGAAAAAATATGATTTCATGAGAAGAAGGAAGCAGAAAACATAGACACACGCTAGATGTGTTTTTTGAGGTGATCCATAAGAATAATGACAGAGAAAATGGATACACACTCTAGATGTGTTTTTCTAGGTGATCCATGTTCAGGGGGAGGGTAGGAATAGTCTAGTTGTTTTTTGCTAGTTGCACTCATCCTCGTGCATGTGTGTAAGTGATGTTCGGTTTCAAGTATATAGCACCCCATATAAGACTTTGTTTTCTTTGGTTTCGAGTGTGCATCAACTTATTTAAGAAATATAATTTAAAATGAAAATTACAAGGGCGAAGTCTTGTTCTAGGAACATCTTGTTTAAGAATTTGTTTTCATTGGTTTCAAGAATGTGTAAACCAATAAAAGATAGATACATGCCTAATTTCGAGGACATCTCATGGAAGAGTTTATTTTCTTTGGTTTCGGTGATGTATACTCCATCTAAGACATATATCAAATGCTATGTCTAGTTTTGGGAAATGAAGCATCTCGTATAAGAGTTGTTTTTCTCTGGTTTTGAGTCTAAACACCTTATTTAAGAAATGCAAAAATATCCTTTAGGCAACAATGTTCATAAATTCAAGCTAGAGAGGGAATACTCTTATAAGAAAGGATACGGTAGTTGGAAAAGACATATCTTGCAACAAGTGTAAAGAGGATCCTTCAAGGAGAAGAGATATTTTCTCAAAAGACATCTATCTCCAAGAGAAGTTCTTGAACAAACATAACATCTTCTACTAAAAGAAGGGAAGGAGGACAAGAATGCATACCTTCCCCCTATTGCTAGGTGAAAGGGAATCTTGATGAAAGATGTCACATTTTTTACCAAATATGAGGGGTAAGTTTATAATAGATATACATTACCAAGTGAAAAAGAGGTTTTAGCCAAGGACTTACACCTCTTGGATAAGAGAGAATCCTTGAGCAAACAACAACTTCACACAAGGAATGATATCAAATCATAAACAAACACCACTCAAAAAAAGAAAAGTGGATCCTTAGAAACTAAAAAGACAGAGAAAGAGAGATCATTTCTCCCCAAGTGTAAGGACAATGAGAAGAATTACAAAAACTCTAAGGAGAGATTAAACATAAGAAAATGCACAATGTATTCACATGAATAAATATCCAATATAGGAAAAGACATTTATATATGTTAAATGCAACTCTAAAGGAGAGGTGTTCTTAAAAAATAAAAAGATAATATTAGAAGGTAAGATCAGATATTCCACTTAAATAGAGAGATTAATCATAAAAGACATACTATTCTATGCAAGAAGGGATATCAAAACATGAAGAATGCAACCCCTAAAGGGAATATTGACATTTTAGATAGAGCTAAAGAAGAAATATTGTTGCCCCAAATGTTGGACATTGAAAAAGAATCACCTCTTATGACAAGGAGTTGTCAATTAAGTTAATTACTTGTATCATAGGGTGAGGACCAACATGAAGAGTGAGATGAATGCTAAGGCACCAATTTCTCACCAAGAAAGATAGCAATATTAGCTTAAAGATCTATTTGAGCCCTATCAAATTGTTTTTGAACAAATTCCTTAAATGCTTTACATTTTCCAAGAGAATGAGAACCACCATGATGAAAAAGACAATTCTCACTACCATCTTTATGTTTTTTGCTAAACTTTACGAAATGAAAAACAACATTCTTATCATTCTTTAACTTTGAAAAGATTCTAGTTGTTAATCTTTCCTTATCATCAAAATGATTAGGTCTTGTCTCTTGTGATATAGGACAAGGGTTGTTAGAAGAGAAAGGATTTTCATCTATGATTTTAAGTATGGCTCTATCAATGAGTCCTTGCATTCCATTTTGAAAATTGGGACAATTATTGGTAGTGTGATCATTAGTTTCATGATATGAAAAAAAAGGAGTTTTTGAAGAAGAAGAATTTTTAAATGAATGATTGGTTTTTTTTCTTTCAAGATGATCTTTGAAGTCTTGAATCATAAGGATCTAATTTATAGGAGAATTATGATAATTTCCTAGGCCTTCTATGCTAGCTTGTGTAGGAGGGTTTATAGAGACTCTAATTCCTTGTTCAAATTTTCCAAGTCCTTATCCTCTAAAACCTTGTTTTGATATTATGTTAAAGTCACTCCTATAAGAGTCTCTTAATTTGAAAGGAGGAGAAAAATTATAATAAATTTCTTTGAAATTTGTAGTGTAGGTGTGTTTAGAAGGAACAAAGGGACATGCAGATGAAGAAGGAATGTCTTGTGGAGGAGGATTATCCTTTCTATCATCATGCATTTCATCTTTGGTAGATTGGGAAGGAAGATCCTTATCATCTAAGGCCTTATATTTTTTAAATGTTATTTTAGGAGATAGATAATGAATAAAATGCATAACATCATCTTCTCTACAAAGGTTTTGATGACTAAGATATGCTCTAGGAGAATAAGGAGGATCTAGAGCGATTGAAATACTGATATTTTGATCTTTCCCCCCTTTCACTAGGGTATCTGTATGAGAAGAATATGGCTCCATGTTTCTCTTCAATTCTTTCTCTCCATTAGAAAGATCGTTGATAGGAAGATTATATTATTCTTCATTCTCATTAAATACCCTGGGAGAGTGATGGGGAGAGGTACTCAAAGAGAGTGAAGCCTATTCCAATAGGAAGTTGAGTGATGTATTAGTGGGCTCCCTTCACTCTAAACTAGTCTATCAACCAATCAAAACTTTCAAACTCTCTAGGAGTGCTCCCAATCAGAATGTGCTCAGTGACTGCCTAGGCATGGTTGAGATTCACAAGGGTAAATCAAACCTTACTCTATCAAACTTCTAATACATGCTTGCAGGGGTTGTAGTAGGTGTCCTTAGGGTTTTTCCAAGCCAATCCACTATTTTTTTGGTTGGGTTCACTCATTTCTCCATCGCTCTTTCTTTTCCCTATTTTCTAGGCCTAGTAGCTCTAGAGCCCCAATTAGCCCTGTTAGAGTTATCTTGTATTAGCTAATAATTATTTCTTTAATTATTAGTCTATTAAACTCTATGCTTAAGCTAAACTTAGGAATTTAATAAATATTATAGGTATTTAATAATTATTCTAATTATTAAATACACATTATCCCTTTAGGGTTTCTTTAGGGTTGCATACCTTTAGGGTTGCTATTATCCTTTTATAAGGATTGTATTGTACTTTTTCATGAATTGATTCCCTTTCTAAATGATAATTTTCTTCTTCAGAGCATTTATTATTTTTTGCTTTATGTGCCTCCATTCTTCTCTTGTGATAGGTATTTGCATGTAGGTGTTCTTGGGATCTCTGAAGTTGTATTTTCTCAACTTCTTCAAGCCCTACCAAACCAATTTTTGTGGAATTACTCAAAATTATCCCAAAGAACTAGGAAAAATCATTTATGATCTGAGTACCCTTTAGGAAGAACTTTTAGGTACAAAACCCAAAAATGGCATATTTGAAGGGTTTTTGAGTCTTTTTGGTCTTCTTCTAAGGGTTTAAAGTCTTCCCTGATCTGCCACACCTCCAAACTTCCACAAAGTCTCTGCCACATCCCACTTACTCTTGCCAAACACTTGGCATCTTCAAAACTGATCATCCCTGCAAGCACTTGCCAAATTTCAATCATTTCATAACCGGGCTATGATTGAGCTTGCCTAGGAAATGATGTCCAATGGCCTTTCAATGACCTCCAAATCAAAACAAATATTAGGTACACTGTACAAAGGTTTCATGGCTCGATTCCCAATGGTTATTAAGGGAAACTCAAAGGAATTCAAGATGGAACCATGTTTGGGCCTCTAAAACCCTTGTTGAGGCTGAGAGCAATATAAAATCAAAACTCAATTCAAACCTGCAACAAAGACCAACTCAAATGCTTCCTTGGAACTACAAGAACATGTACAAAAGAATTACCAAAGAACAACAATGAAATCAATCCATGAAGTACAGACTGCTACTCCAAATTTTTGAAAATACAAGGTAAAAATTAGAAAATGGTCTTCAAATTGTATTATGATTTTCTCCAGGCATTCACCAACCTGATTACATTCATACTTAGGGCATTTATATGCCATTTTGGTCCTAAATAACTCTCCATCAATTTATTAACCACCGATTTTCTCAAACTTTCAAAAAGTTGCTCAAAGTTGTAAAATGTTGTCAAGCAACATTGACAACTTTTGCCAAAAAGTGCATCTTCAAAGTTGTAAAATGTTCTCAAGCAACATTGACAACTTTCGCCAAAAAGTGCATCTTTGCATTTAATTCATTATTACTCATTATAAACCACCTAGAATGACTTAAAACCACTAACATGACATGTCTCAATGTCAAATAAGACTTTCAAGATGTTTGACACCAAAATGCACGTTTATGCCATTTTAGGCTTACAAGGGCTTATAAGCCAAAATTGAGTAAATACATGATCCCATTGACATTCAAACCCCAAATTCATAGAAAACACACATGTGGACCTATGAGAAGTTCATTATTCACAAACCAAAACCAAGCTAAAGACTAACAGACGAAAATATAGAAAATGCACTCAAAACTAGATGTTCTTGCACCATAGAGGTACAAGTATTAGGTTTTCTATTAACATCTCTAGGATTGGGATCTACAAAAGATTTAATGAGATCTATATATGAAATTAATTTTCCTCAAAATATCACAATAAAACAACATGCACTATAAATGAGAGCTTTGAGATCTAATTGATTGAAAGGAAGAAATTTGGAAATTCTTAAAAAGCAATATGCCAAAGTGCTATGGATGAAAAGAAGCAATGTGAAATGAAAGAAGTCATTATCCAACACATGATTATGATAAATATAAGTGAAAATAAAATTAATCATATGTGAAATAGAAAATATATATGATCTATTACTATCATTATTAATTTTTAAAATCAAAGCTGAAAATTAAAGTGATGAATTATGCAACACACAAATCTAATTAACCAAAATAAATTAGAGTTTTTATGAATTAAACCTCTAAATTTATGTAATTTGATTAAAATGAGATCTATTAGTGTAAATTGAAATGTTTCAAAATCAGATACGAAATAAATCATCCAAATTAGACAACCTACAAATTCAATTTTAGAATTTAAAAATTAGGGTTTTTGAAAATAGCCCTCAAATTTTTGAAAATCAATTCGAAATGTAACTTATAAATGTAAATTTTAATTAACACTCAGATTTTAGAACATAAATAATAAGTAAAGATATAGGGAATCGAGTTCACTAAAATGGAAAGGTGAAAAAATAGGTTTCCACCATTAGATGTATAAAAACTACTTTTTTTGCTTATGGACCACTACATTAAGGAAAGATAGGAATTTGATAGATCTAAACCTAATAGGTCTAAATTTTGATCATATTATAGGGATCTTGATGAGACTATTCTTTCCCTTGAGTTGAATTGATTTGTTGAAGATGTTGAAATTAAGGTAAACGAGCTGAAATTGAAGTAATTATACGTGAATAGTGAGCTAAAGTCATCGGATTGAGCCACACACTTGGATTTGAGGATTATAAGAGTATTCAGACCTATTCTCAAGAGGAGCTCTTGATTTGTTGGGACCGGTGTGGTGGTCACCCTGGTCATCCACACTTTTCACACTCCAATGGGGGAATGATTTGTCACTGTAAATGAAGCTTACTCTGAAGATCACAACTCTGTACCTATTCCCTACACACAAAAAGAAGGGGAAATAGGTTGGAAGTAGAGGTATTCCTAAGTCAAACCCCAGTCTAGGCATTAACCTTCAATGAAATATTTCAAATACTGAGATAAATAATGGAGGGATATACATGAAATATGTAATGACTGATAATGATGCTTTGGTTCTTGAATGCAATCACATATGTTGTATGAAATGACATGAAAATTAAAAAACCCTAATCACACACACATGCTTGCATATGAATGTCCTAATTTTCTCCACAATGGTTTAATGAAGGAAATGGAGATCCTTGAAGATCTCTACAAATGCTTGATGATGAACACTTCAATGCTTGATTGCTTGAACATGGAGACTTGGATTGCCCAAGATGTAATTAACTTGATCAAATGAATTTATATATGAGGATCTAGGAGAATTTACTGATTAGGCTGACCTCCAAGAATCATATTGAGCCACCGAATTAATTTCCTACTAGAGAGGTAGGTCCCAACCTGCTCTTAAAAATTTGGTTCCAATGAGGGGGACCAGGGCATTGGGTGCTCTGGTATAGGACCACGATTCTAGTGCCCTTCATCCTCCTCAATTAGGGACCCAAATTTGGGCCTAGGAAGGAGGACACCTCTCTGAGGAATATTTTGGTAGGTGTATGTGACATGAAAAGTGTAGTTAAGGCACTAAACGGACCCGGATAGGAGATGAGGGGGATATGGGCTAAAGTAGGGGCACAAACATGAGGTAAATTGGCCCAGTAACAATTTATGATGCTAAAGGTCCATTATAACACATATTCAAGGGTACTATCCAAATAACTATATGTTTTTTTCCTTCATCCATCTCCTATCATGCATCCATTATCTACCAAAAGGTGAAAAATACAAAAAAGAAAAGAAAAAAAAAGAAAAATAGAAAAACAACACCTTGATGAAAACCTAGTAAACAAGTGTCTCGTGTGACACAAAAAATTAAAATGGAAAAAGACAAAAAAAAAAAAAGTAATGAAAAATAATTCATTCAATGGTGAAACCCATTTCTTGTGGCATCTTGGGCAAGTACCATGATGAATGCCTAGCAAAAAGGTGTCAAGTGTAATCCATTATCCTCTTGCACTCTACACTTGGAAGCAAGTTTCATCTATCCTACCCTACCTACCACATCTCATAATATACATTATCTAATGTCCATCACCCTATCCAAATCCATCATATTTTTCCACCTTTGATCTTGACAAGGCTAAGGATATATACAAATTGCTTCTATAAATAATTATGTATGTTTTTGGTCTCAACATTTTAGATTGCACTCAACAATCCATCATCGTAAAGAGAAAAAGTTAAAATAGGGATTGCAAACATAGACTTAAAAGAGTGTGAGAGAGTGGACTAGAGAATGAGGTTAGAGGGTGAGTAGGAAGATTGAAGGGATAGGGGAGACAAGACTAACATTGAAATAAGTAAGGGAGCTAATAAAATAATAAAAATAAGAAGACAAAAAGCACATTGACAACCAACAAAAAAGACTATCAAAGAAGCAAAATAAGAATATGAGAGAAGGAAAAAATAAAAAGAAAGACAAATTAAAATTGAGCTAGAAAAATAATAAATAAATGAAAAAGAGAAAAAAAATTGAAGAAATTAAAAATACAAGATAAAAAGAGAAAGGAATAAAGACAAAAAAAGGGGTACACAAAAATACAACAGATCAAAAAAAATTTATATATATAATATATAATAAAATATGTTACAAATAATAAATATTTTAAATGAAGCTACAAAAAATAAAGTAACAATTAGTAAATACTATAAAAGAAGACGTGTGTGTGTGTGTGTGTGTGTGTGTGTGTGTGTGTGTGTGTGTGTGTGTGTGTGTGTGTGTGTGTGTGTGTGTGTGTGTATGTGTATATATATCTAGGTATATATGTATATGTATATATATACATATATATGTGTGTGTATACATCTCTCTCTCTATCTCTCTCTCTTTCTCTCTCCCTCTCTCTCTCTCTCTCTATATATATATATGTGTATGTATGTACACACATACATACATTGTAGATATGTAAATGTATATATATATTTATATGTATGTGTGTGTGTGTGTGTAAAGCGGAACAAGGGATGAAGAAGAGGGATCTACGCAAAGAGGAAGAAAAGGATAAAATAAAAGAGGAATGGGAAACAAAAGAGAAAACTGAACATAGGAAAGGAAAGGAAAAACAAGAAATTAGAAGGACTCAGGAAATAGAAGCCAAAAAATACCCCTGAAAAGAAGAATAGGGTCTAGGATCAACTAGGGTAATGGAAGGTCTAGAAAGTGGTAAGGAAGGGGAGCCAAGATGGGCTAAGATGCCAACCCTCTTCTTGATTAAGATTGGAAGGGTGGCATTTAATAAGGATGGCCTCTTGGAGTCTTATCTTGAAAAAATTCCTTGTTAACAAGACTTGGATATTCTCAAGGAAAATGTGATTCTTGGAGTGATAGGAGTGCTCAACTAGGGCCGAATTAGCAATGTGATTGTGCCTAATGTCAGCACAGTGTTCCTTAATCCCAGTACTAATAGATCTACTTATTTCTCTAACGTATGGAATACCACAAGAACAAAGGACCTTGTAAACTACAAGTTTAAGAGTAGCCAAGATAGGATCCTTGGTTGATGGGATTGAGATTTTTTGTGGTGGATAGGGGTTTAAAGGTTAATTTGAGGACCTTTTTGTGAAGAATTTTGGAAATTTTGCTCGAAAGGCCTTTAATATAAGGAAGGGTAGAAATGGCCATAGTGTAGGAAACAATAAGTTTATTTTTGGGAAAGGTAAGGTTCTTAGCAAGGCTAAAGGCTTTAATGATATGTTTTTTATGATACCCATTTTAACATGAGAACATGGTAAAGGTGGGAAATCTCTTGGTCAATATGTTCTTTGTCGCAAATGTGATAAGAATGATTTTATAGTTTCTTTAAGACATAAACTTTGTGGGATGGATGATGATGTGAAGAGACCCAAAGGTAAAGGTAAATGTGCATAAATTTATTATAGACAGTGCACGCAAGGGAGTCATCATCTTGTATGATGATTATGACATCAAGAAAATGGAGTTGTTTGTTAGACTCAATCTCTTTAGTGAAATTGATGGAATCCACTATGTTGTTCAAGTGGGAATGGAATAGGCCTAATTGATCAATTCCATGAGGCCAACAAACATTGATATCATCAACATAATGTTTCCCCATTAAGGTTTAAGGGGAAAGGAGTTTACTTGTGGTGGACATGGGTTTAAAGGTGCACTTGAGGCCCTTTTTGTGAAGAATTTTGGAAATTTTGTTGGGAACGCCTTCAATATAAGGGAGGCTAGCAATGGACATAGTGTAGGAAATAATAATTTTAGTTTTGGTAAAGGTAAGGTTCTTAGCAAGGCTAAAGGCTTTAATGATATGTTTTTTATCATACCTATTTAAAATGAGAACATGGTAAAGGAGGGAAAGCCCTTGGTCAGTATGTTCTTTTTCACATATGTGATAAGCATGAGTTGCTAGTTTCTTTAAGACACTAACTTTGTGGGATGGATGTTGATGCAAAGAAACCCAAAGGTAAAGGTTAGTGTGCGTGGATTTCCTGTAAACAGTGCATGAAAGGGAGCTATTATCTTTTTTGTTGATTAGGACATCAAGAAAATGGAGATGCTTGTTGGACTCAATCTCTCTAGTGAAATTGATGCAATCCACTATATTTTTCCAAATTGATCAAGTCCATGAGGCCAACAAAAATTGGATTAGGAGAACGATAGAAAGGAGAGGTCATAGAGAGGGGACCTAGGATAGGGGGTTCACACATATCAACCGTTGGATTTTTGGTTGAACAAGTGCAAGAGGTGGAGTTGAAAAGATGGGAAGTGGAAGGATCTAGGTATCATCAAAAGATAGGGGGCTCGAGGAGAGAGAAAGAAAAGATTGTGTGGAAGGTGGATTGACTCATAGGTTGGGGTAGAGACGAAAAATTGGGTGAGGATGAGCACTGTTTTCAGGTAGAGACGAAGAGGGAGAGTAGGAGAAAACTGAAAGGAGAGTGTAGTTGCCAAGGCTGAGGGAGTAGATGGGCAGATGGGACACTGGGGAGAGCTCGACGCCGAGGAGAAAGGTCTATATTTCTTATCGAAAAGGGTGTGAAACTTCCTTTTTTTTTTTTCTTCCCACATATATTTCAAGCTTTCTACTCTGGCGTAGGACTGTATACCCACCTTTGTTTCATCTTTATTCTTATATATATACTATATAAAAAGGAAGAAATGGTTAAAATAAAAAGAGGAATGGGAAACAAAAGAGAAAAATGAAGTTGAGAAAGGAAAGGGAAAACAAGAAAAATAGAAGGACCTAGGAAATAGAAGCCAAAAAATACCCCTTATAAAAAGAAAAGGGTTTGGAATCAAGAATGGTGATCGAAGGTCTAGAGAGTGGTAAGCAAGGGGAGCCAAGCTGGGCTAAGATGCCAATCCTCATCTCGATTAAGATTGCAAAGGTAACATTTATTAAGGTTGGCCTCTTGGAGTTTCCTCTTGAAAGAATTATCCTCTTTGACCAAGACTTGGGTATTAACGAGGCAAATGTGATGCTTGGAGTGATAGGAGAGCTCAACTAGGGCCAAATTAGCAATAAAATTGTGTCTAATGTTAGAAAATTATTCCTTAATCCTTGTACCAGGATAGATCTATGTATTTATCCAATATATGGAATACCATATTAGGAGAAAAGGACCTTGTAAACTCCAAGATTAAGAGTAACCAAGATGGGATCCTTGGTTGAGGAGATGAGATATTTTGTGCTAGATAGGGGCTTAGAGGTGCACTTGAGCCCTTTTTTTGTGAAGAATTTTGGAAATTTTGATGTAAAGGCCTTCAATATAAGAAAGGGTAGCAATGGACATAGTGTAGGAAACAATAGGTTTAGGTTTGGGAAAGCTAAGGTTTTTAGCAAGGTTAAAGGCTTTAAGGATATGTTTTTTTATGAAACCCATTTAACATGAGAGCATTCTAAAGTTGGGAAAGCTCTTGGTCAATATGCTCATTGTCATAAATATGATAAGAAAAAGTTGCTAGTGTCTTTAAGATACTATCTTTGTGGGATGGATGATGATGCAAAGAGTCCCAAAGGTAAAGGTCATTGTGTGTGGATTTTCTATAAATGGTGTGTGCAAGAGAGCCATCATCTTTTCTACTGATGAGTACATCAAGAAAAGGGAGTTGTTTGTTGGGATCAATCTATTTAGTTAAGCACCACATATCCAATTTTTCTTCACCTTATCCACACCCTTTATTCCATATCCCTTGTGTCATCCATTTCTTACTTCCACCATCCATTATCACCTTTGATCTTTCTTATCCTATCCAATCCTATCTCCATCCTAACCAAATATTTCACACATTCAGAATGTTCAATGCCTTCATAGGCATAGGGGAAAACAAATATACATTTATTGAGAATAAATCTTGACATTTGTCTCTTACCTTAATCAGTGATCTAGATAAATAAAAATTGATAAAATAATCTCAAAAACCCTAAAAATTGAAAGATAATAGAAAACAATCCATCAATTGGAATTCACAATAAATTATCCTTTGCAAATAAGAAACATTTAAGTAGATATAGCAAGAAAATCATAAAAAATATCAAGCTTAACAAATCACGCATCAATACACAAACTACTAAGCTAGCCTACAACCTAATTGATTAAATGCCTATCAATTTTTAGCGCCTTTATCAAACAATGTGCCTTTATGGATACATAGTTACTAAAACAAGCACCCTATCAAACACCTTGTCCTAATAGATACATCTTTCCTACAATGGGCATCCCACTAGACATCATCCTCTTAAGAAACACTTATTTTTTGTAAAAAGATCAGTATGTTTGTTGATTTGTTTGGTTAAGTGAGTTTTATATTTTACTCATTTATCTCAAGTCATGTTCCTATGCTACTCAAGGATGTCTACAAGTGACTAGAGGAGTCAGAATGGTTCATGATCCTTCTTTTTTGCTTTCTATCTATGGTGTGTTTTCATTAAATTCTGGGGCACGGGTATTTTGGGTGTCCATGTTGGTACTTTCATTCGACAAGTATCCTATGCAAAAAATGATGTCAGGGATAACTTTTCTTGTGACTATGACACATACCTCAACCCTTAGTACAACAACCATAGAATGGATGGAGTCAGTCCTTGTGTACTATATGTTTGTAACTACAATGGGAAAGCACTTTCAACTAGGTTTTTCTTACCCTGGCATACACACCTCCATTGATACATAATAAGGATTGGTGATGAAATTGTTGAACTACCTAAGAAGCACATATTTCATGATAGTTCATTTCCATATATCAACTATTCTATTCATTGATCATTTCCATTCCCTAACATTCTTCACTTCTTACAAAGTATTCTTCACTTCATCATTCATGCAACTTTTATCTATCATTTATCTTATACAAGATGTGTCCTTCCTAAAACTAGATGTTTTGATATATCTTTGGTATTATGCAAGATGTGTCTTTCCTAAAACTAGATGATCATCTATCTTTGTCTTATACAGGATGTGTTCTTCTTAAAACTAGACTTTATCAATCCATTCAATTCAATTAGTAAATCATTCCAACCATCTCTTCTATCCAATCAAACTGATTCATGTAACCAAGCTAACCATTCTTCTATCTCCCATACAACATACTTCTTCTTTTGAGAGATCATTCATGCCTTAAATGCACAAACAATCTCTTGAAGGGGCATCTTACCTCCATTCCTTGGCATACTAGGGCAATATTTTATCGATTTTGTTTTGAAACAATGCCTAAAAAACACATTATCTCAAAAAGTGACAAAATGTAGACACCTGAAATTTTCCCACACCTGCATAACCCAATTTTACTAATTATTCCACTTGATGATTAAATAATTTTAATTATTTAATTATTTTATCTATATTCTTTAATTTCATAATTCATTATTCCAATTTCCTTCTAATTTCTTAATCATTTATTCAATTAACCCCTTTTCCTCTAAATTAATTAAATAATCTTATTATTTAATTAATCTCAATTTTACACTTTAATTAAATGATCTTTATTATATAGTTAAATTCAATTTCTATATTCCCATGATTAAATAATTTCTTTAAATAATTTATTTATCTAATGATGTCTTCTAAAATTAAATAAATTCTTAAACTGGTTAAATTTCATTTAATTCTCATTTTGAACAAATTCAGTTTCCCTCTGAATTCAATTCAAATTCATTTTCTCTAATTCTAATTTCATTTGACTGTTATGAAAATCCAAATGACATCTCATTCAATTTCCTACATCACATATGGAAAGTCATAATTGTCACCTACTTTTAGTTAGTCCTTAATTCTATTTTCTAACTCGTTAGTCATTGCTCCTTTTTTTGAAAACAAGATTTTATAACTACTTAGTCAATTCAGTGCCACCCTCAACCATGTCTCAATAACTAGTTAGTAGTTAAGCGAGTTATTCTCTTAATCAAATTCACTCAAAATGAGTAATTGTCTCTCATCAACTTGTCTCATTGAATATCAATCGTTGATTAATCCAAACTTCAAATCATCTCAACCATTGAATCAAACCTTTCAAAATTATAAATTGATCACCAATCCTCATTTTCAATAACCACTATCCTCTTAATTCTTGTGCTTACATCTTCTAGGTTTTCATGAAGTTCATTTTTGAGAACCATTACCCAGACAAGAAGAAGGAGAACAATGGAGGACAAGTCCATTGGAGTCAACATGGGTTTATATATTTCATGATTTCATTATTTCATAATTGTTTTATTAATCTCATTTGTATTCCTTTATTGTGTTGTGTTTGGATTTGTTTAATAGATTTAGAGGTTTGGTGGTTACCTTTTATGTCTAATATTCATGTTCATTTTCCCCCTGTGTATAGATAACATAAGAAAAGTTTGCATTTATATGCCAAAAAGAAAATTTGAAGTGTTTAACATATTAAAAAAATGAGGTGTTTCTTAAATATAACAATAAAGATTTTATTTTGCTAAAATTATTATAAAAATGAAATATATTACATGGAATAAAATAACTCTTTTATTACTCAGATCTTAAAACTAAAATTAATATTCATATGAATTTTGATTCTTTCATATTTGAGACTAAAATTTTAATTTAACTACTAATTTGAAACACTTTTATATAATAAAATCAAATTATAGACAATTTTGAAATATTTTTAATAATTATTCATTGACTAGTTTACAATAAGAAACTCAATTTTACTATAATACAATCTAGTTTATTGTTTTTCCTCATCTTAAATTCAAAATCTAACTATTCATAAATATCACCAAATCAATAATAAACATTTAATTTTTTTTGTTTACACAATAATATAATCCGCTCCTTTTATGCTCAATTAAATGTTCAACTAACCAAACACCCAAAGGTTTGCCAATATATCCAAAATAGAAACTTATCATTCCCTAGATCTTTCCAAAATGTTAACAAATATTTACACACACATAATTAGTTAAAAAACCCTCCTTTAAAAAATAGATACTACTTTTTCTCTAATTGATGGTTGATATAAATGTAATTAATTATAGAGAATTGAGCCATTTTATGAGCCAATGCATTACTTTCTTCAAACAAATACATATAAGGAAGTAGTTAATCTATTATCACAAGGTGAAAATGGTTGAGAATGGAATATGATAAGTGCAACATTACGAGAGGTCTTTGAAGAAGATTGGAAGGAAATTTGATATACATATTGTAACTTTTGTGAGGAACTAATTGTAACGGGTTTTGACTCTTAATTTGATAGAATAAAAATAAATATTTTTAAAATGAAAGGCATAATAGATTATTGAATTTATTACATAAGAACATAATTATTGAATTTACATACATATATATCTTGTAATGTTATTATATTGGAATTCAAAGAAAATTAAACGATTTCACCTTCTATAGTAGATGTATGTAAGATACCAACAAGTTCAACACTTTTTTCATTATATTGATATATGTTTGGGTAATGTGACTATTACCTAAACATAAAATAATCTATTCTTTCATGCATTAATAAGACACATAGGCATTCATCATTATTTTATTAAAAAAATTTAAAAGATGAGAAATATGTTAGTAGATCCATCTATTAAAGCAATTTCAAGTTCAATATCAAATAATTTAAGAGATATATAGTTAAATATTAAAAAAATAATAATTAAATAATTTTGATTTATTATTAAGTATATTATGAGTTAATAAATTAAAAAAAATTATGAATAAAATATTTATTTAAGGAAAAGAACAATATAAGAAATAATAATTAAATAATTTTGAATTTATTATCAAATAAATTATGTGTTTGAAAATTTAACATTAGCTGGAGTATATTTAAAATTTAATGTATAATTTATTAATGAATAAAGTATATTATTAGAAAGTGGAATGAAATAAGAATAAAGAAATTTATTTTGTTTGTAGACAAAAAAAAATATATATAGAAAAGTTAGATATATTTAATTTGTTTTACTTAATGTCTACGTTTAGTTTTATTAAAATTATATTTGTTTTCTACTATTGTTAAGCTATAAGATTTAATTTTGATTTAAAATTTCTATATAATTTTATAAGAGTAACATAAACTATCATACTCTATGAGTACCGACGTCACCCCTCCTCCTCCCCCTAGCTCCCCTCCTTCTTCACGTGTGAATTTTCTGGAAAAGGAGGAATTCTGCCTCTTTGTGGCCAAGGGTAATGAAATTTGTGAGGGTTTCAATAAACATGAACTCATCATATATTGTCTTCTTGGGCAATTTGAGGTACTAGGGAAAAAATGAATAGACTCGAGGCCCTTGTTGAAGTGGATGCAATACCTTTGAGTTGGGGAATGGATGAGAAGGAGTAGAGAGTTTGGATAGTAGCTACTAAATTTGTGGAAATGTTTGACAAGTGGGAAGGCTTGAAGAATGTTGTGAAGAGACTTAGTGAAAAAATAAACCAAGGAAATGACACTAAGGATTTGATGGATGTTGTTGAGAGTCTGCATGACAATGAGGAGTCCATGAAAAGGAAAATGGAGGATATGTTAGCTCACAATATGGATATGATTAAGAAGAACATTGTTTCTCTCCAAGCTATACAAGATGAAATTGAGAGAAGGTGAACAAAAATCATGTGTAATTTAGAGTCCTCCACTACCACTGGGTGGGAGACATCTGTGTTGAAGGTGAAGGAAACCCTAGATTCCCCGGGTATGTCTTCTAGGAAAGGATCTAATAGGAGGTTCTGCTTTTTGGAAGAAGTTAAAGATATGAACCAGGATAGGAAGTTGGTGATGCCCCCCACCAGGGGGGCCATTGGTTCGTACCTTCAAAGGGGGTGAGTTTTGTTATGTTTTTCGGTTTGTAGGTTATGCTTGTTTATAGTTTGGGTTTAATTTGTGTTATGTTGGGTTTAGTTCCTTTTTGGTAGTAGGCATCCCGATCTTGGGTCGTCAGTCCTCCCGAGACCTTAGTTTTTGTCACTTGCTATTTTTTTGCAGTTATGTAAAGGTTCAGACTTGTCACAGTATAATATATTTAGAACATAAATAGTCATAAAAAAAATATAATAAATAATATTTATTTACATTTAATTATCAATATAATTAATTTACAAACTACAATAAATTGAAAAAAAATATAGCATCCAATTTCATTTAACATAATTTAATTTTAATATCAGATTTTAAAATAAACAAAAATATTTTAAAAAATAACATAAAATCAAGAAAGTATACAGTGTAAAACTTCATTTTAAAAATAATACTAAAGATTTTCATATGCTAAAACTATTATAAAAATAAAATATATTATATAAAATAAAATTACTCTCACATTGTTCAAATCTTAAAAATTAAGATTCATACCAATTTTGAATAAATTATTTCCTATTCATAATTCAAACCAATTTTCAATAAAATCTTTCCTATTCAAGATTCAAAACAAACAATTTTAAAAGATTTCAAATAGATTGGTTTAGAAATATGATCTTAGTTTTCACTATAATAGGTATCATCTATTTTATTGCTTTTTCCAATCTAAGTTCACAAACTGACTATCTATAAATATTACATGCTCTAATTATAATGATTTCATGAAAAGTGGTGTAACAAGTTACTTAATATGAATTGACTCTATCAAGGCAGTCAAATTGCGAAGTCCAATATTTATTAGTTAATTCAGTAATGGGTTAGTAGGAGTCAACATCCTATTTTGAATTCTATTCTATATGTTGTTTAATAGATATAAGACTTACTTTCATTGTTTGACAAATTTGACTGGAATGGAATTGCCCAATTTTCTAAAGTTATCATAGTTGTATTAGATATATAATGATATTCTTTCTTTTTTAATAACTTAAATAATCAAAAGTTACATTCACATAATTATCTATATTCACCAATCTTAATTTTGAATCTAGATATTTGGAAAGGTCAAGTCATTAAATTGTTTTCTTTTCTTTTGAGATTTTTAAGAATTAATATTGATGGTTCTTCACAAGACAATCTAGATGTTGTAGGGATCGGTGGAATTGACATGGATAACTCTAGGCTAGATCACTTCGTTCTCTCCTAAGCTATGGGCATTGCTACAAATAATGAAATGGAGACACAATTTGTCTTTATAGTTATTGAAAAAACATGTGAGCTAGGTTGGATAAATGTTATTTGTCAGATGGATTCAAAAGTTTTGGTTCCTCTATTGACTAATGAGAAAGTTTCTCTATCTTCATAAAGTTTGGCTTTGTATGTGAAACAAATTTGTTGCCTATCGAGAAATTTTGATTCCATCTCTTTTATTCATGTTCCTCAAAAGTAAAATGTTCAATGTTGTTGCTGATTGTTTGACTAACTTGGCTTCTCACTATAACATGAATGTTTTCGCTTGATAATCTCTTTTTTCCACTGATTACTCATAACTTATTTCATTCATTATTCATGAATTGCACTAATAGTTTATTTTTTTGTTCTCATTGTCTTAATTTCACTTTGTGATTTTTTAAAAATCGGAGAAGTGAATTTCTAGTAAACCTCTTTAAACTTTGTCCAAAACTCTTGCTATTTAAAAATTTAATGCTAACTTTTTCAATTTTAAAAATTAATATAATTTTTTATTTGAAAAAATATAAAAAATAATTAGACTCTATGTGCAGATAGTCAAGCTATTTAATGTGTTGTTCTTTGCAGAGCTTCAAAGTCCTTATTGTGCCTTGAATAAATGTTTTATCTCTTTTAATTAAAGATCAAAGTTGAACTAGAATGAATGGATGTTGCACATTTGAATCCAAAAGGTTCCTCTTATCTATAAATGGTGCTCACAAATGCCACGTTTAACATGTTGTTCAAACTATTTACTTCATTTTCCTGCATAATTTTGCGTATATGATTGTCTCTTTTGTCACTATATTCACAAACTTCAGTAGTACAGTCCCTTATGTTACAGTTTGTAAAAGCCACACACACTTTGACATTTTTGTTTACTCCCCGGAATGTGTAGAAAGTTGGATGGAATAAGAATAAAGAAAAATATTTCTTTCAAAATAAAGAAATATAGTAAAGTTAGATATATTTGATTTATTTTACTTAATCTCTACATTTAGTTTTATTAAATTTAGACTTTTTTTTTCTATTATTGTTAAGATATAAGAATTCAGTTTGACTAAAACTGTTGATAGAATTTTATAAGAGTACATAAACAATCATACAAAGAAGTATAATAAATAAAATATATTTACATTTAGTTATCAATATAATAAGTTTAAAATATGATAGATTCAAACAAATTCATAACATCCCATTTTCACTTAAAATAATTTAATTTAAATACTATATTTTAAAATAAAGAAAATATTAAAAAAAATTGAACATAAATCAAAATGTTTTTTATTATATTACTAGGAGAGGACTTGAACCCTACAAAACAGCAAAAACATCAGACAATAGCATCACAGAATCTAGCATCAAATGGCAAGAGCAACAAACCACTTCAACCTCTCTTAAAAGTAATCAACATACTATTCTGATCAACCCAACATTTACCTAAAGTATAACTACGAATAACTAAACATATAGAATCCATGAACATAAATAATAATAAAAAATTTCTTATACTAAAACTATTATAAAAATAAAATATATAATATCTAAGAAAATTACTCTCACATTATTCAAAGCTTAAGATTCATACCAATTTTCAATAAAATATTTCTAATTTAAAATTCAAACCAGTTTTCAATAAATTCTTTTCTATTCAGAATTCAAACCATTTTCAATAAAATCTTTCCTGTTGAAGATTTAAAAGAGGGTTGAAATAGTCATCAGCTGGACTGGTTTACAAATATGATATTTGATTTCACTATAATGTCATCTATTTTATTGCTTTTTCCAATCTGAAGTTCATAAATTGAGTATTTATAAATATAAATATTACATAGTCCAAAGATTGCTATTCTATATGTTGTTTGGATTAGTAAGAGTCGACTTCCTATTTTGATTTCCATTCTATATGTTGTTTGGATTTCACTGTTTGACAAATTTGGCTGGAAAGAAATTGCTGAATTTTGTAAAGTTTGACCATAGTTTTATTAGATATATCTGACAAAAGTTTTAGATTCAGTTCAAAGAAATTTTTCAAAGTGTTTTTATAGCGATGTTCTTTCTTTTTCTATTTGATTAAAAGTTACATTAGTATTTATATTCATTAATCTTAATTCTAAATTCAGATCTTTCAAAAAGTCTAATAGAGTCGTTAAATAGTTTTCTTCTGTTTTGAGATTTCAAAAAATTAATACTGATAGTTCTTCATGAGGTAATATAGGTGATGTGGGATTGGTAGAATTGGTAGGGACAATCCTAGGTTAGAGTACTTCTTTCTCTCCTAAGCTATGGGGAATTGCTATAAATAATTAAGTGGAGACACAGGCTATCTTAATGGTTATAGAAAAAGCTTGCAATCTAGGTTGGAAAAAAGTTATTTGTGAGTTGGATTCAAAAGTTTTTCTTTTTCTATTGAATAATGAAAATTTTTGTTAGTCTTCATGGAGGTTGGCTTTGTATGCAAAACAAATTCATTGTCTATCAAGAAATTTTGATTTCATTTCTTGTATTCATGTTCCTCAAGAGTGAAATGTTGTTGCTGATTGTTTCTCACTGTAACATTAATGTTGTTAAATGGAGATCTCTTTTTGCAATTGATTCCTCACAACTTATTTCATTCCTCTTTCATAATTTGCAATAATAGTTTATTTTTTTGTTCTCATTGTTGAATGTGAAACCCAGCAGTCACTTCTTTTTCCTTCCAATACCTTTTGGCTCTTCATATTTGGGATAATGCTGTTATAATTGTTTATAAAGAGCAATCTACTACTGGATGTAATGATCTGAGAGTAGTGAATAGAATTTTTCCTTGATTAAGAGTAGATGTAGCATTTTATGGTGAACCACTATAAACCATATGTTTCATGTCTTGATCTTGTTTATGTATTTCAATATATGATTATGTCATTCATTTATTTGCACTTAATAATTAACAACTAGTATCAAAGATTGGCTAGAGCCAAGAAGAATTTATTGAGTAGAGATGGAATATGTCCAGAACTAGATCTTGGAGCTATGTGTTTTTAAGTAGAGATGGGATTTTTTCACCATATTTTAGATTTGCCTTTGTGTGTAATTTTGGCTAATTGAAAGACACTCTTATATCATTTAGATGATGTTGCTAATTCAGTTTGTAGTGTCCTAAAAACCCCTTTGAAATTTTGAATGCATTGGGTCCCTACCTTAGCATTTGCACGCCTTAGCTTGATTGAGATCTAATTATGGTCATGTCCCTCATGTATTGCATCATTTTTTACTTTTTCCTTGCATTTGGCACCTTGGCCTAACCCCAAAATAGGGTAGGAATAGGGCATGGTGTCTTGGTCTTCCTCATTTTGGGCCCCTCAAAAACACAATTTAGCATTTCAAATTTGGGTAGGATTCCTATCTTTGTGTTGGCTTATGTTAGAAAATTAATTAATTTTCCTGATGGGCAAGTATAAAAGGAGGCTTTCGCCTCTCATTTGACATCTATCACATCATTCGACAATCATATGACATCAAGGAATCAATCTTCCTTCAAGCATTGAGCAACAATAAAGTCAAGATTCAAGCATTGAAGTAGACATTTTCATCCTATTTTGTTTAAATCTTCATGAAACCCTAATCTCGTGTGGAGACAAACAAATCTTCATAAGGAGGTATATCACTTGATTTTCAATCATTATTCAACATCTCCCTCAAAAAGAGAAACTTTCATTCCAAAAATTTCAATTATCTTTATTTCAATTTCATGGTTAATTTTCCAAAACTGGGGTTTGACTTAGGTAAGCCCCTATTCCCAACCTATTTTCGCTTTTTAATGTGTGTAGGAAGCGGGTACAAAGTTGTGATCTTCGGAATCGACATTATTTACATAGATGAATCAATCCCCCTTTAGTGTGTGAAAAGTTCGGAGGACCATGGCGACAGGCACCATGGTTCTGACATTTTAGGTGTTGTTTATGGTATCAAATCCGAATTGTTAGACTAATCGGGTCTTTACTTGATTAATTAAATGATATTTGTTAAATTAATTAAGTTCCCCTTTATCTCTTTTATACTTAAGCTATAATTAGGTGCATAATAATTAATTTTTTTATTAATTAATTATGTGCAAGCCTAGGGTTTTCCCTTTTAGGGTTTCTTGACCTATTAAAGGTTGATTTCTTTCTTTTGTATTATTGGATTATCACATTGCACATTTTGTGAATATTGAGTTCTCATCTTTTGAGCATATTTTCTGTGTATTTGTTGTTTCCATTATTGCTTCCTTGCTTCTCCTTGTAACAGGTTATTCAGCTTGCAGAGATCATTTGGGCTCCTGTGGTGTTGTATTTTTCAACTCTCACATGAATTTGCATACATTTCACAGATCTAGGTGCACAACTCAATATTGCATCTGTAGCTCACTGATTTCATGTTTTTACCTTAATTTCCAACACTTTATCTAAATTTAGCAATTTAATTTACAAAAGAGGAAATCTCCAATCAATCCAATCAGTAGTCAAACTTAATCCTTGTTGGTTTTTACTGAATCTATTGGATTCCCCCTTTTTTTAATGTAATGTTGATCAACCCAAGCAAATATTAGTGGTTTACATCTCGCTTGGGGTGGAAAACCTGATTTTTCACCATTACAGAATTATTGATGAATTCCTTGGTATGTTGGAATTTTGATAGTAACATGGACTAGATGATAGAAATGTATGGTTTTGTGGATACCAAGGTTGAAGGAGATGCAAACTCGTCAATATGTATTTTGGAAACTAATGAGAGATGTATTTAGCGGTCCACCTCTATGTGTCATGTGCATTGGTGGGATGAAGAAAGTTAACATACTAGTGTTCAATGGGACCAGTGGAGAGGTGACAAGGAAGCTTCACCGCTACAAAATAATATAGATGATGCAATAGATTGCTAGAAAAAAGAGGAGGATTCAGGTGAAGAAGAGGATGTTAGGTTTGTTTCCTTCACCACTCTTCATGTAGTTGTAGCATGTAAAAATGGTTTTGGTTGATCATTTGATTGAGGACATGGTACTGGTAATACACAATAAAATGATAAAGAATGCCAAACAATTCAAGCACGAATATGTTATGTGAAAAGAAAAATAAGACTAGGACTTGGATGTGATTGGAAGAGTAGTGGTGGGATTATGGAATCTTGCAAAAGATAAAAAGAGGAAAGGGATCACATATGCATATGCTCAGGTTAAAAAGTTGTATGAGTTGTTCTATGAAGTAGAATACACACTTCTTGAGATCAATCTTATTGTAGAGACTAAGAATGGCCAATTGGTTCATGTGGATGGAAAACTAAAATTTTATTATAAAATTTCATATCATCTAAAATAATATTTTGAGCTTCTTGATAAGTCTCAAAAGGATCTAAGAGAGGTTGTAGTAGCTAAAGTTGACTTAAATTTATTAGAAGAAATCAATGGTACCATAGTAACTGTTGTGAAAAATGAGAAGTTGGAAACTTGGTGTCAACAGTATCATTATGTGGTAGTACATATCATATATTGTATGATCTTAAGAGAGTATTCGGTGATGGTTTTTCACTTGTTGAAGGTTGCGAGGTTTATAATCCAACTCTAGTGTTATATGTATCTAGTGAGGAGTGTGTGGAGTAGTTGGAGGCCATGGATGAGCAATATCTAGTAAAACCCTTATCAGTATATACCATAATTGTAAAATTTTATCTACAAAAAAATACAATTCTAGCTAGAAATCAAAAGACAAAAACTTGTAGATGAAATCAAACCAAAATCAAACCAAAATAAAACAAAATATAGTAGAGAACAAAATAGAAAGAATCAAACTCTATCATTTATATTTTATCAATCGCATTATGTCAAAGCATGATTTTATACAAAGTATGAACTCTCATAAGAGCTGAAATAATGGAGGAAATGAAGAAGTATTGAAAGAACTAGAAATAGTTAAATAGAACTCTTCCTTAGATAGTTATCTTACACATATATAGTGCATGACCGCTTGACTACTATGTTTCAAGAGTCTCCCTGTAAATCATGGAGAGAACAAAAAGTTGCATGCGTTAACACCCCCCCTTAAGTATAACTAAGGAAAGATATGCCTAATCAAAGGAAAGAGGAAAGAGGGAAAATCTAGTGTGAACAAAACCCCCCCTCAAAATGGATACTAACTATGCATGGTAGCTACTATGTTTCAATGTCCTTCACCCCAAGAAGGTCTTGTAGAAAGTGAAAATGAATAGATAGGGCCTATTTGTGCCTCCACAATGAAGAGAAAGAATGTCAATAAGGAATGTAGCATGGCGAATGTTGTAGTAGGTTCTTTTGCAACAAATGATGCCTCTTCCTTTTAGAAGATAGAAACCCTAAGCTATCAAACTGCTGAGTTCCTGCTCAAGTGATATGTATGAAGGAATCAAGATGAATGGTTCTAGAAAATATACATGTTTCTCCAATCTAATATTGAACTATGAATTTGTCATACAAGACTCAAGAATAGTGACCGCTAAAGTGTGAGATTTGTTCGGATGTGAATCAAGGTGTGTCAAGATAGTAGCATGAAGTGGCTAAGAGAGAACAAGATAATCTAAACCAAAAAAAGATGCATCTCAATGTTAGTTGACATCGGAGAGAAGATATGTGTCCTCAATGTTGTTGTCGTGTTCAAGGAGAGATTCAACAAAAAAATTATAATTGTTTGATTGGATTATACCTCACTCATCAAGAGGATAAGAATGAACCTACTAAAGATAATTTGAGGTAGCATTCGAAGAAGTCAAGATCTTTGTCAAACTAGCAGGTCAAGGTGACTGAATAGTTGTCAATAGTGGAGGGGTGATCCCATAATATTGGGTTACACTTTTTGGCCAAACTTGACACTGAAATCAACATTTTGCATCAAATCTTTACTTTCTAAAACCTATAGCAGCTAAACCATTAAGAATTTGAAGATGGAGTAAACTACTAATTTGTGAGTTTTTTCATATAGATTATAAATATATATATTTTTAAATAATTAGAAATTAATTGGCCATATTGTTATGTAACTTTTAATAACTCAATATTTATAGTAATCAACATTTTTTAGAAGTGACATTTATTTGGTAATGCATAACATTTTTTATAGCAAGAAGGAAATTCTAATTTTTGAAATATAGAATTTTCACACCAATATCTAGTGAATGGATATTTTTCATAATTTTTTGTTTCACATTTTTTTAAAGTTAATTTTTAGAGACAGAGTAATTGTAATTTGGATAGAGGTGTATTCGGTAATGCTTAACATTTTTTGTATGCATTTGAATTAACTTCTTCTTTTTGTGTTGAAATGAGGATATCAATACCTAGAGAAAAGATAATTTTTACATAAAAAATTTCTATATTTTTTAATTTTTCAACATGTGTGAAACATAATCCTTAATATTAGATAAAAAACCTACATTAATAAAAATAAAATATAAATATATAAATATAATTAAATATATGAAAAATTATACTATTTGGAAACCTTATAATAAAGACTAAATACTTAAAACAAAACTTCTAAATGAATTCATTTGATCCCCCAAAAGCTAATACAAAAGTGGTTTTTTATTAGTATTTTGATAGGTGTGAAGGAGACTCCATTGGTGATATGATTTAGAAGTAGAGAGGTTCTATCCAAGAAATTTTGATCTAAGAGCCTTTGATATAACTCTCCTCAATTAATTACTTCAAATGGGACCTCTCAAAGTTTAAATCATTATATTTTCTAAAAAATGTATCATTTCAGCAAAAAATAGGTTGTACCAAAAAGTATAACTCGGTATTGTGGGATCACTCGGAGGGGTAAAAAGAGGAGAATCAAGAGGAGATGTCTCTATGTAATCAAGACAATCAAGACTCTTCCAGTAAGAAATTTCCTCTTTAGTGTCATCATCAAACATAGGATCATCATCATTATCAAGGGAGAGAAGTATGTCTATAGTTGGATCATCTAGGAATGGAGGTTTAGGGAGATCTCAATACATTTCCTATAAAGTGGCCCAAAGAGTGTAGGGAACTCAATGTGTGATAGAGCCCATCATGTGTGGTCCCCAACACATAAACTAATTAATCATAAGACATGATCATATATACTTTACCATGTAGATTTCTACCAACAAGTACTTGGTTCAGGAATAAGACCATAAGAATAAGAAAATAGATGAATCTATAGACAATGTTTTAGGATTATATCATGCTATGAATTTTAGTTTCCTTCTTCCAAAGTGATGCTACATGGATGATATTTTATTCACATTTTAGCCTTAGATTACCCCCTCTTGGAACTTTCTTTCATTAAATTTATTACAGAATGCCTATGCATTATCCCCCAAGAAAGATATATAAAAGTGACACTTTATAGTTTACATGCACATATAAAAATCAACTTTTCATGCAAAATGTTAGAATATTTCCATAGAAGAAGAATCTTGTGCAAAATGAGATTTTATCAGTTTGCCAAATTAGTAATTTCTCAAACCTTCTTGCAAGTTGTTTGATTTCTATGAGGTTTTAAAATAATATGGGATAGTTCAGAATGGGCCACAATAGGGGGTCAATAAGAATTAATTTACATGTATGTCACTTGGTTGAGTGTAAACAAGAAAAAATTCATACTATATAGGCTTTGCAACAAACAAAAATTGACGAGAATTTCCCCTTTGATTTCCACAAAATATCAATAAAGTGTTGGTAGATATAATTTCTACCACCAAACATATGGAAAACATCAAACTCAACCTTTACAGAAGAAGTTTTCACAGCCGACTAAGATAAGACTTCATCGTCCACGTGATTCTTGTATGTATAATTTCAATTGTCCTCCATTAATACTATAGCTACCTATATATTACAATCTCTGGCTAGAAGTTATGATGTATTTTCTATAAATTGATTGAATGGAAATGAAATCTCAAAGCTCTATTTTTTCTTTAAAGGCTATTTTTGATGATTTCCATATGTCTGGTGGTATAAATTACATCTACCAACACTTCCCCTTAATTTCAACCACATATGCTTCAACATTTATCATTTCTAAATATTGTCTTTTATATAACTAGTCTTTAGTGTGATGCTTTATTTTTAAAATCTTCCCTCATCATAATCATCTTTGGTTTTTATGGCTTACCTGTAACCAATAGATTTCTCAAGTTGTTTCTAGCTAACCACAAAATCTTCTCACAAATAGTTTCTATTTAACTGATGCAGTCACGACAGGAGGGTCCTCAAAGAGAATAGTCTAAACTATGAAGCAAGAGTTAACACAAAAGAAGTAACACAATTTGATGGAGTTACTATAGAATAGACTTAATTATATTATTAAAATCAATTACAATTTGTCGACAACATGCAATCTCACAAGATTTGACACACAAGGCTGATTGCAAACATGCTCAATACAATATCCGGGCTCAAGCAAAAATGCAAGCCAACTTCGAATCTCCTAACCTTATGATTATTCTTCTATATGCTAAGAATTGATTCACATATGATAAATTACATTGATTTATATGATCAAGAATGATCTGCATTAGTCCAAGATTAAAAAAATACTGATGAACAAGATGTAACATGTAAAACAACAAGGTTGGCCTTCGCCAAAGAGATCCTTCCAGAAAATCCATAGAATGAAGTGTGGACCCAAGAGATGGTCAGCCACACACCAATGGACATTGGGAACAATGAACTAAAGCTCCATGAGCTACAAAAATGATCCGCAAAATTTTCCAATAGCAAATAGGTCCAAGTGGTTCCGGTGTTCCAAGCCAAAAAGCTATCTTAGATTTTGAAAGCGATAACTTGATGAAAAAAGATCCAAACATCCCATAGACTTAGAATAAGGTAGATGAACATGTCCACAAACAAAATCCAGCTCTGCAAGATCTGGTGAGAAAATGCAAAGAAACTCAGAAAGAGATGCTGAAACTGCAAAACAGGAAACAAACTGTGAAGAAAATGTTTTTGGTTGATGCAAGATTGCCATGAACATGGGATGCTCTTGCAACAGACATCTGGGGTTGTTGAAAAATTCAGTCTCTCACTTTGTTGTGATCAAAGGGAAACCAAGCTGGTCTACCTCTACCTAATAAATCCATGATGAATCTTCAACTAGTCTTCCCTTCCACTTCACAAGATACTCTCTGTATTGGTTACTCTGGGAGCTATGCCCAATCTTATTGTCCAAAATGTATTCAATCTAATTTGGTTCCCTTTGGGGTATATGTTTCTCCAAGTCTGCTACACTATCCTTACTGAATTCTTCCTCATGGTATTGATATAGATCTGTAATGTTGAATATAGTTGAAATACCCAAACTATCCGGTAACTCCACTTCATATGCATTTCCAAAACTAAATTTCCTTAAGATCTTACAAGGTCCAAAATTTCTCATATGTAACTCACTATAGGTTCCAACTGGAAATATCTCTTTTGTTAAGTATACCATCACTTGATCACCAACTTCAAACTCTTTATGTCTCCTCTTCTCATTTTCTTTCTCCTTATACTTGTTGTTAATGTCCTCCAAATGTTGTTTAACCTGAGTATAAATTGTCCGCAAATTTACTACAAATGCTTTTGCTTCTACACTCTTCTTGTCTTCATAACTGGCATACCTCAATTCTGATATACCTCTAGGGTGTCCTTCAGTAACAATATCAAAAGGTGTTCTTATGGTACTCCTATTCACTGAATTATTGTAGGCAAACTCTGCTTGTGCAAGGATCAAGTCCCAAATTCTAGTTTTCTCTCCAACTAAGCATCTCAACAAATTTCCCAAACTTCTACTAACCACTTTTTTCTATCCATTAGTTTATGGGTGAAGTAGAACTAAGTTTCAAGTTTGTCTTCATCTTCTTCCAAAGTGTTCTAAAAAAATATCCAACAAAATTAGTATCTCTATCTGAACTATGCTCGTAGGTAATCCATGTAATCTCACCACCTCCTTGAAAAATAGGTCAACAACATGCACTGCATCTATTGTCTTGTGACAGGGTATAAAATCTGCCATCTTTGAGAATCTATCTACCACCACAAATATAGAATCATTTCCTCTCTATGTCTTAGGCAATCCAAGTATGAAATCAATGCTCATGTCTTCCCAAAGTCTCTCTAGAACTGCCAAAGGATTATACAATCTAACATTCTGACTGCTACTTTTTGCAAGTTCATAAATTATACAGATCTAAACAAATTTCCTAACTTCCTTATGAATCTAAGGCCAAAATTAGTTCTCACTTACCAAGGCTATTGTCTTATCAACACTTCGGTGTATGACTAATCCTCCACTATGCATCTCCTTTATCAAACTTTCTCACATAGAACTCCTAGGTATACACAACTAAACTCCTCTAAACAACATCTCATCTTGAATAAAATAGTCCAACCACTT